>NW_027365755.1:0-95068 GCF_046119375.1 Phyllobates terribilis | reverse complement strand
TTCATATACCAGAAATGTTTGAAGCTACTGACTGAATGAAAGGAGCTGGCATCTCACTCTCTTTGAATCTTCTTTATCATGATAGGATTAACAGGAAAAAGCTAAAAATTTCAGAATTGCACCGTGCAATGTGGAGATATTACTGTTTGTGCATTTACAATATTCATTGATTTTTGCCATTGAAAAACATGTTTTTCATATACCAGAAATGTTTGAAGCTACTGACTGAATGAAAGGAGCTGGCATCTCACTCTCTTTGAATCTTCTTTATCATGCTAGGATTAGCAGGAAAAAGCAAAAAATTTCAGAATTGCACCTTGCAATGTGGAGATATTACTGTTTGTGCATTTACAATATTCATTGATTTTTGCCCTTGAAAAATATGTTTTTCATATACCAGAAATGTTTGAAGCTACTGACTGAATGAAAGGAGCTGGCATCTCACTCTCTTTGAATCTTCTTTATCATGCTAGGATTAACAGGAAAAAGCAAAAAATTTCAGAATTGCACCTTGCAATGTGGAGATATTACTGTTTGTGCATTTACAATATTCATTGATTTTTGCCATTGAAAAACATGTTTTTCATATACCAGAAATGTTTGAAGCTACTGACTGAATGAAAGGAGCTGGCATCTCACTCTCTTTGAATCTTCTTTATCATGCTAGGATTAACAGGAAAAAGCAAAAAATTTCAGAATTGCACCTTGCAATGTGGAGATATTACTGTTTGTGCATTTACAATATTCATTGATTTTTGCCATTGAAAAACATGTTTTTCATATACCAGAAATGTTTGAAGCTACTGACTGAATGAAAGGAGCTGGCATCTCTCTCTGAATCTTCTTTATCATGCTAGGATTAGCAGGAAAAAGCAAAAAATTTCAGAATTGCACCTTGCAATGTGGAGATATTACTGTTTGTGCATTTACAATATTCATTGATTTTTGCCATTGAAAAACATGTTTTTCATATACCAGAAATGTTTGAAGCTACTGACTGAATGAAAGGAGCTGGCATCTCACTCTCTTTGAATCTTCTTTATCATGCTAGGATTAACAGGAAAAAGCTAAAAATTTCAGAATTGCACCGTGCAATGTGGAGATATTACTGTTTGTGCATTTACAATATTCATTGATTTTTGCCATTGAAAAACATGTTTTTCATATACCAGAAATGTTTGAAGCTACTGACTGAATGAAAGGAGCTGGCATCTCACTCTCTTTGAATCTTCTTTATCATGCTAGGATTAGCAGGAAAAAGCAAAAAATTTCAGAATTGCACCTTGCAATGTGGAGATATTAGTTTGTGCATTTACAATATTCATTGATTTTTGCCCTTGAAAAATATGTTTTTCATATACCAGAAATGTTTGAAGCTACTGACTGAATGAAAGGAGCTGGCATCTCACTCTCTTTGAATCTTCTTTATCATGCTAGGATTAACAGGAAAAAGCAAAAAATTTCAGAATTGCACCTTGCAATGTGGAGATATTACTGTTTGTGCATTTACAATATTCATTGATTTTTGCCATTGAAAAACATGTTTTTTCATATACCAGAAATGTTTGAAGCTACTGACTGAATGAAAGGAGCTGGCATCTCACTCTCTTTGAATCTTCTTTATCATGCTAGGATTAACAGGAAAAAGCTAAAAATTTCAGAATTGCACCGTGCAATGTGGAGATATTACTGTTTGTGCATTTACAATATTCATTGATTTTTGCCATTGAAAAACATGTTTTTCATATACCAGAAATGTTTGAAGCTACTGACTGAATGAAAGGAGCTGGCATCTCACTCTCTTTGAATCTTCTTTATCATGCTAGGATTAGTAGGAAAAAGCAAAAAATTTCAGAATTGCACCTTGCAATGTGGAGATATTACTGTTTGTGCATTTACAATATTCATTGATTTTTGCCATTGAAAAACATGTTTTTCATATACCAGAAATGTTTGAAGCTACTGACTGAATGAAAGGAGCTGGCATCTCACTCTCTTTGAATCTTCTTTATCATGCTAGGATTAACAGGAAAAAGCTAAAAATTTCAGAATTGCACCGTGCAATGTGGAGATATTACTGTTTGTGCATTTACAATATTCATTGATTTTTGCCATTGAAAAACATGTTTTTCATATACCAGAAATGTTTGAAGCTACTGACTGAATGAAAGGAGCTGGCATCTCACTCTCTTTGAATCTTCTTTATCATGCTAGGATTAACAGGAAAAAGCTAAAAATTTCAGAATTGCACCGTGCAATGTGGAGATATTACTGTTTGTGCATTTACAATATTCATTGATTTTTGCCATTGAAAAACATGTTTTTCATATACCAGAAATGTTTGAAGCTACTGACTGAATGAAAGGAGCTGGCATCTCACTCTCTTTGAATCTTCTTTATCATGCTAGGATTAACAGGAAAAAGCAAAAAATTTCAGAATTGCACCTTGCAATGTGGAGATATCACTGTTTGTGCATTTACAATATTCATTGATTTTTGCCATTGAAAAACATGTTTTTCATATACCAGAAATGTTTGAAGCTACTGACTGAATGAAAGGAGCTGGCATCTCACTCTCTTTGAATCTTCTTTATCATGCTAGGATTAGCAGGAAAAAGCAAAAAATTTCAGAATTGCACCTTGCAATGTGGAGATATTACTGTTTGTGCATTTACAATATTCATTGATTTTTGCCATTGAAAAACATGTTTTTCATATACCAGAAATGTTTGAAGCTACTGACTGAATGAAAGGAGCTGGCATCTCACTCTCTTTGAATCTTCTTTATCATGCTAGGATTAACAGGAAAAAGCTAAAAATTTCAGAATTGCACCGTGCAATGTGGAGATATTACTGTTTGTGCATTTACAATATTCATTGATTTTTGCCATTGAAAAACATGTTTTTCATATACCAGAAATGTTTGAAGCTACTGACTGAATGAAAGGAGCTGGCATCTCACTCTCTTTGAATCTTCTTTATCATGCTAGGATTAGCAGGAAAAAGCAAAAAATTTCAGAATTGCACCTTGCAATGTGGAGATATTACTGTTTGTGCATTTACAATATTCATTGATTTTTGCCATTGAAAAACATGTTTTTCATATACCAGAAATGTTTGAAGCTACTGACTGAATGAAAGGAGCTGGCATCTCACTCTCTTTGAATCTTCTTTATCATGCTAGGATTAACAGGAAAAAGCAAAAAATTTCAGAATTGCACCTTGCAATGTGGAGATATTACTGTTTGTGCATTTACAATATTCATTGATTTTTGCCATTGAAAAACATGTTTTTCATATACCAGAAATGTTTGAAGCTACTGACTGAATGAAAGGAGCTGGCATCTCACTCTCTTTGAATCTTCTTTATCATGCTAGGATTAGCAGGAAAAAGCAAAAAATTTCAGAATTGCACCTTGCAATGTGGAGATATTACTGTTTGTGCATTTACAATATTCATTGATTTTTGCCATTGAAAAACATGTTTTTCATATACCAGAAATGTTTGAAGCTACTGACTGAATGAAAGGAGCTGGCATCTCACTCTCTTTGAATCTTCTTTATCATGATAGGATTAACAGGAAAAAGCTAAAAATTTCAGAATTGCACCGTGCAATGTGGAGATATTACTGTTTGTGCATTTACAATATTCATTGATTTTTGCCATTGAAAAACATGTTTTTCATATACCAGAAATGTTTGAAGCTACTGACTGAATGAAAGGAGCTGGCATCTCACTCTCTTTGAATCTTCTTTATCATGCTAGGATTAGCAGGAAAAAGCAAAAAATTTCAGAATTGCACCTTGCAATGTGGAGATATTACTGTTTGTGCATTTACAATATTCATTGATTTTTGCCCTTGAAAAATATGTTTTTCATATACCAGAAATGTTTGAAGCTACTGACTGAATGAAAGGAGCTGGCATCTCACTCTCTTTGAATCTTCTTTATCATGCTAGGATTAACAGGAAAAAGCAAAAAATTTCAGAATTGCACCTTGCAATGTGGAGATATTACTGTTTGTGCATTTACAATATTCATTGATTTTTGCCATTGAAAAACATGTTTTTCATATACCAGAAATGTTTGAAGCTACTGACTGAATGAAAGGAGCTGGCATCTCACTCTCTTTGAATCTTCTTTATCATGCTAGGATTAACAGGAAAAAGCAAAAAATTTCAGAATTGCACCTTGCAATGTGGAGATATTACTGTTTGTGCATTTACAATATTCATTGATTTTTGCCATTGAAAAACATGTTTTTCATATACCAGAAATGTTTGAAGCTACTGACTGAATGAAAGGAGCTGGCATCTCTCTCTGAATCTTCTTTATCATGCTAGGATTAGCAGGAAAAAGCAAAAAATTTCAGAATTGCACCTTGCAATGTGGAGATATTACTGTTTGTGCATTTACAATATTCATTGATTTTTGCCATTGAAAAACATGTTTTTCATATACCAGAAATGTTTGAAGCTACTGACTGAATGAAAGGAGCTGGCATCTCACTCTCTTTGAATCTTCTTTATCATGCTAGGATTAACAGGAAAAAGCTAAAAATTTCAGAATTGCACCGTGCAATGTGGAGATATTACTGTTTGTGCATTTACAATATTCATTGATTTTTGCCATTGAAAAACATGTTTTTCATATACCAGAAATGTTTGAAGCTACTGACTGAATGAAAGGAGCTGGCATCTCACTCTCTTTGAATCTTCTTTATCATGCTAGGATTAGCAGGAAAAAGCAAAAAATTTCAGAATTGCACCTTGCAATGTGGAGATATTAGTTTGTGCATTTACAATATTCATTGATTTTTGCCCTTGAAAAATATGTTTTTCATATACCAGAAATGTTTGAAGCTACTGACTGAATGAAAGGAGCTGGCATCTCACTCTCTTTGAATCTTCTTTATCATGCTAGGATTAACAGGAAAAAGCAAAAAATTTCAGAATTGCACCTTGCAATGTGGAGATATTACTGTTTGTGCATTTACAATATTCATTGATTTTTGCCATTGAAAAACATGTTTTTCATATACCAGAAATGTTTGAAGCTACTGACTGAATGAAAGGAGCTGGCATCTCACTCTCTTTGAATCTTCTTTATCATGCTAGGATTAACAGGAAAAAGCTAAAAATTTCAGAATTGCACCGTGCAATGTTGAGATATTACTGTTTGTGCATTTACAATATTCATTGATTTTTGCCATTGAAAAACATGTTTTTCATATACCAGAAATGTTTGAAGCTACTGACTGAATGAAAGGAGCTGGCATCTCACTCTCTTTGAATCTTCTTTATCATGCTAGGATTAGCAGGAAAAAGCAAAAAATTTCAGAATTGCACCTTGCAATGTGGAGATATTACTGTTTGTGCATTTACAATATTCATTGATTTTTGCCATTGAAAAACATGTTTTTCATATACCAGAAATGTTTGAAGCTACTGACTGAATGAAAGGAGCTGGCATCTCACTCTCTTTGAATCTTCTTTATCATGCTAGGATTAACAGGAAAAAGCTAAAAATTTCAGAATTGCACCGTGCAATGTGGAGATATTACTGTTTGTGCATTTACAATATTCATTGATTTTTGCCATTGAAAAACATGTTTTTCATATACCAGAAATGTTTGAAGCTACTGACTGAATGAAAGGAGCTGGCATCTCACTCTCTTTGAATCTTTATCATGCTAGGATTAGCAGGAAAAAGCAAAAAATTTCAGAATTGCACCTTGCAATGTGGAGATAATACTGTTTGTGCATTTACAATATTCATTGATTTTTGCCATTGAAAAACATGTTTTTCATATACCAGAAATGTTTGAAGCTACTGACTGAATGAAAGGAGCTGGCATCTCACTCTCTTTGAATCTTCTTTATCATGCTAGGATTAACAGGAAAAAGCAAAAAATTTCAGAATTGCACCTTGCAATGTGGAGATATTACTGTTTGTGCATTTACAATATTCATTGATTTTTGCCATTGAAAAACATGTTTTTCATATACCAGAAATGTTTGAAGCTACTGACTGAATGAAAGGAGCTGGCATCTCACTCTCTTTGAATCTTCTTTATCATGCTAGGATTAGCAGGAAAAAGCAAAAAATTTCAGAATTGCACCTTGCAATGTGGAGATATTACTGTTTGTGCATTTACAATATTCATTGATTTTTGCCATTGAAAAACATGTTTTTCATATACCAGAAATGTTTGAAGCTACTGACTGAATGAAAGGAGCTGGCATCTCACTCTCTTTGAATCTTCTTTATCATGCTAGGATTAACAGGAAAAAGCTAAAAATTTCAGAATTGCACCGTGCAATGTGGAGATATTACTGTTTGTGCATTTACAATATTCATTGATTTTTGCCATTGAAAAACATGTTTTTCATATACCAGAAATGTTTGAAGCTACTGACTGAATGAAAGGAGCTGGCATCTCACTCTCTTTGAATCTTCTTTATCATGCTAGGATTAGCAGGAAAAAGCAAAAAATTTCAGAATTGCACCTTGCAATGTGGAGATATTACTGTTTGTGCATTTACAATATTCATTGATTTTTGCCATTGAAAAACATGTTTTTCATATACCAGAAATGTTTGAAGCTACTGACTGAATGAAAGGAGCTGGCATCTCACTCTCTTTGAATCTTCTTTATCATGCTAGGATTAACAGGAAAAAGCTAAAAATTTCAGAATTGCACCGTGCAATGTGGAGATATTACTGTTTGTGCATTTACAATATTCATTGATTTTTGCCATTGAAAAACATGTTTTTCATATACCAGAAATGTTTGAAGCTACTGACTGAATGAAAGGAGCTGGCATCTCACTCTCTTTGAATCTTCTTTATCATGCTAGGATTAGCAGGAAAAAGCAAAAAATTTCAGAATTGCACCTTGCAATGTGGAGATATTAGTTTGTGCATTTACAATATTCATTGATTTTTGCCCTTGAAAAATATGTTTTTCATATACCAGAAATGTTTGAAGCTACTGACTGAATGAAAGGAGCTGGCATCTCACTCTCTTTGAATCTTCTTTATCATGCTAGGATTAACAGGAAAAAGCAAAAAATTTCAGAATTGCACCTTGCAATGTGGAGATATTACTGTTTGTGCATTTACAATATTCATTGATTTTTGCCATTGAAAAACATGTTTTTCATATACCAGAAATGTTTGAAGCTACTGACTGAATGAAAGGAGCTGGCATCTCACTCTCTTTGAATCTTCTTTATCATGCTAGGATTAACAGGAAAAAGCAAAAAATTTCAGAATTGCACCTTGCAATGTGGAGATATTACTGTTTGTGCATTTACAATATTCATTGATTTTTGCCATTGAAAAACATGTTTTTCATATACCAGAAATGTTTGAAGCTACTGACTGAATGAAAGGAGCTGGCATCTCACTCTCTTTGAATCTTCTTTATCATGCTAGGATTAGCAGGAAAAAGCAAAAAATTTCAGAATTGCACCTTGCAATGTGGAGATATTACTGTTTGTGCATTTACAATATTCATTGATTTTTGCCATTGAAAAACATGTTTTTCATATACCAGAAATGTTTGAAGCTACTGACTGAATGAAAGGAGCTGGCATCTCACTCTCTTTGAATCTTCTTTATCATGCTAGGATTAACAGGAAAAAGCTAAAAATTTCAGAATTGCACCGTGCAATGTGGAGATATTACTGTTTGTGCATTTACAATATTCATTGATTTTTGCCATTGAAAAACATGTTTTTCATATACCAGAAATGTTTGAAGCTACTGACTGAATGAAAGGAGCTGGCATCTCACTCTCTTTGAATCTTCTTTATCATGCTAGGATTAGCAGGAAAAAGCAAAAAATTTCAGAATTGCACCTTGCAATGTGGAGATATTACTGTTTGTGCATTTACAATATTCATTGATTTTTGCCATTGAAAAACATGTTTTTCATATACCAGAAATGTTTGAAGCTACTGACTGAATGAAAGGAGCTTGGCATCTCACTCTCTTTGAATCTTCTTTATCATGCTAGGATTAACAGGAAAAAGCTAAAAATTTCAGAATTGCACCGTGCAATGTGGAGATATTACTGTTTGTGCATTTACAATATTCATTGATTTTTGCCATTGAAAAACATGTTTTTCATATACCAGAAATGTTTGAAGCTACTGACTGAATGAAAGGAGCTGGCATCTCACTCTCTTTGAATCTTCTTTATCATGCTAGGATTAGCAGGAAAAAGCAAAAAATTTCAGAATTGCACCTTGCAATGTGGAGATATTACTGTTTGTGCATTTACAATATTCATTGATTTTTGCCATTGAAAAATATGTTTTTCATATACCAGAAATGTTTGAAGCTACTGACTGAATGAAAGGAGCTGGCATCTCACTCTCTTTGAATCTTCTTTATCATGCTAGGATTAACAGGAAAAAGCAAAAAATTTCAGAATTGCACCTTGCAATGTGGAGATATTACTGTTTGTGCATTTACAATATTCATTGATTTTTGCCATTGAAAAACATGTTTTTCATATACCAGAAATGTTTGAAGCTACTGACTGAATGAAAGGAGCTGGCATCTCACTCTCTTTGAATCTTCTTTATCATGCTAGGATTAACAGGAAAAAGCTAAAAATTTCAGAATTGCACCGTGCAATGTTGAGATATTACTGTTTGTGCATTTACAATATTCATTGATTTTTGCCATTGAAAAACATGTTTTTCATATACCAGAAATGTTTGAAGCTACTGACTGAATGAAAGGAGCTGGCATCTCACTCTCTTTGAATCTTCTTTATCATGCTAGGATTAGCAGGAAAAAGCAAAAAATTTCAGAATTGCACCTTGCAATGTGGAGATATTACTGTTTGTGCATTTACAATATTCATTGATTTTTGCCATTGAAAAACATGTTTTTCATATACCAGAAATGTTTGAAGCTACTGACTGAATGAAAGGAGCTGGCATCTCACTCTCTTTGAATCTTCTTTATCATGCTAGGATTAACAGGAAAAAGCTAAAAATTTCAGAATTGCACCGTGCAATGTGGAGATATTACTGTTTGTGCATTTACAATATTCATTGATTTTTGCCATTGAAAAACATGTTTTTCATATACCAGAAATGTTTGAAGCTACTGACTGAATGAAAGGAGCTGGCATCTCACTCTGAATCTTCTTTATCATGCTAGGATTAGCAGGAAAAAGCAAAAAATTTCAGAATTGCACCTTGCAATGTGGAGATATTACTGTTTGTGCATTTACAATATTCATTGATTTTTGCCATTGAAAAACATGTTTTTCATATACCAGAAATGTTTGAAGCTACTGACTGAATGAAAGGAGCTGGCATCTCACTCTCTTTGAATCTTCTTTATCATGCTAGGATTAACAGGAAAAAGCAAAAAATTTCAGAATTGCACCTTGCAATGTGGAGATATTACTGTTTGTGCATTTACAATATTCATTGATTTTTGCCATTGAAAAACATGTTTTTCATATACCAGAAATGTTTGAAGCTACTGACTGAATGAAAGGAGCTGGCATCTCACTCTCTTTGAATCTTCTTTATCATGCTAGGATTAACAGGAAAAAGCTAAAAATTTCAGAATTGCACCGTGCAATGTTGAGATATTACTGTTTGTGCATTTACAATATTCATTGATTTTTGCCATTGAAAAACATGTTTTTCATATACCAGAAATGTTTGAAGCTACTGACTGAATGAAAGGAGCTGGCATCTCACTCTCTTTGAATCTTCTTTATCATGCTAGGATTAGCAGGAAAAAGCAAAAAATTTCAGAATTGCACCTTGCAATGTGGAGATATTACTGTTTGTGCATTTACAATATTCATTGATTTTTGCCATTGAAAAACATGTTTTTCATATACCAGAAATGTTTGAAGCTACTGACTGAATGAAAGGAGCTGGCATCTCACTCTCTTTGAATCTTCTTTATCATGCTAGGATTAACAGGAAAAAGCTAAAAATTTCAGAATTGCACCGTGCAATGTGGAGATATTACTGTTTGTGCATTTACAATATTCATTGATTTTTGCCATTGAAAAACATGTTTTTCATATACCAGAAATGTTTGAAGCTACTGACTGAATGAAAGGAGCTGGCATCTCACTCTCTTTGAATCTTCTTTATCATGCTAGGATTAGCAGGAAAAAGCAAAAAATTTCAGAATTGCACCTTGCAATGTGGAGATATTAGTTTGTGCATTTACAATATTCATTGATTTTTGCCCTTGAAAAATATGTTTTTCATATACCAGAAATGTTTGAAGCTACTGACTGAATGAAAGGAGCTGGCATCTCACTCTCTTTGAATCTTCTTTATCATGCTAGGATTAACAGGAAAAAGCAAAAAATTTCAGAATTGCACCTTGCAATGTGGAGATATTACTGTTTGTGCATTTACAATATTCATTGATTTTTGCCATTGAAAAACATGTTTTTCATATACCAGAAATGTTTGAAGCTACTGACTGAATGAAAGGAGCTGGCATCTCACTCTCTTTGAATCTTCTTTATCATGCTAGGATTAACAGGAAAAAGCAAAAAATTTCAGAATTGCACCTTGCAATGTGGAGATATTACTGTTTGTGCATTTACAATATTCATTGATTTTTGCCATTGAAAAACATGTTTTTCATATACCAGAAATGTTTGAAGCTACTGACTGAATGAAAGGAGCTGGCATCTCACTCTCTTTGAATCTTCTTTATCATGCTAGGATTAGCAGGAAAAAGCAAAAAATTTCAGAATTGCACCTTGCAATGTGGAGATATTACTGTTTGTGCATTTACAATATTCATTGATTTTTGCCATTGAAAAACATGTTTTTCATATACCAGAAATGTTTGAAGCTACTGACTGAATGAAAGGAGCTGGCATCTCACTCTCTTTGAATCTTCTTTATCATGCTAGGATTAACAGGAAAAAGCTAAAAATTTCAGAATTGCACCGTGCAATGTGGAGATATTACTGTTTGTGCATTTACAATATTCATTGATTTTTGCCATTGAAAAACATGTTTTTCATATACCAGAAATGTTTGAAGCTACTGACTGAATGAAAGGAGCTGGCATCTCACTCTCTTTGAATCTTCTTTATCATGCTAGGATTAGCAGGAAAAAGCAAAAAATTTCAGAATTGCACCTTGCAATGTGGAGATATTACTGTTTGTGCATTTACAATATTCATTGATTTTTGCCATTGAAAAACATGTTTTTCATATACCAGAAATGTTTGAAGCTACTGACTGAATGAAAGGAGCTTGGCATCTCACTCTCTTTGAATCTTCTTTATCATGCTAGGATTAACAGGAAAAAGCTAAAAATTTCAGAATTGCACCGTGCAATGTGGAGATATTACTGTTTGTGCATTTACAATATTCATTGATTTTTGCCATTGAAAAACATGTTTTTCATATACCAGAAATGTTTGAAGCTACTGACTGAATGAAAGGAGCTGGCATCTCACTCTCTTTGAATCTTCTTTATCATGCTAGGATTAGCAGGAAAAAGCAAAAAATTTCAGAATTGCACCTTGCAATGTGGAGATATTACTGTTTGTGCATTTACAATATTCATTGATTTTTGCCATTGAAAAATATGTTTTTCATATACCAGAAATGTTTGAAGCTACTGACTGAATGAAAGGAGCTGGCATCTCACTCTCTTTGAATCTTCTTTATCATGCTAGGATTAACAGGAAAAAGCAAAAAATTTCAGAATTGCACCTTGCAATGTGGAGATATTACTGTTTGTGCATTTACAATATTCATTGATTTTTGCCATTGAAAAACATGTTTTTCATATACCAGAAATGTTTGAAGCTACTGACTGAATGAAAGGAGCTGGCATCTCACTCTCTTTGAATCTTCTTTATCATGCTAGGATTAACAGGAAAAAGCTAAAAATTTCAGAATTGCACCGTGCAATGTTGAGATATTACTGTTTGTGCATTTACAATATTCATTGATTTTTGCCATTGAAAAACATGTTTTTCATATACCAGAAATGTTTGAAGCTACTGACTGAATGAAAGGAGCTGGCATCTCACTCTCTTTGAATCTTCTTTATCATGCTAGGATTAGCAGGAAAAAGCAAAAAATTTCAGAATTGCACCTTGCAATGTGGAGATATTACTGTTTGTGCATTTACAATATTCATTGATTTTTGCCATTGAAAAACATGTTTTTCATATACCAGAAATGTTTGAAGCTACTGACTGAATGAAAGGAGCTGGCATCTCACTCTCTTTGAATCTTCTTTATCATGCTAGGATTAACAGGAAAAAGCTAAAAATTTCAGAATTGCACCGTGCAATGTGGAGATATTACTGTTTGTGCATTTACAATATTCATTGATTTTTGCCATTGAAAAACATGTTTTTCATATACCAGAAATGTTTGAAGCTACTGACTGAATGAAAGGAGCTGGCATCTCACTCTGAATCTTCTTTATCATGCTAGGATTAGCAGGAAAAAGCAAAAAATTTCAGAATTGCACCTTGCAATGTGGAGATATTACTGTTTGTGCATTTACAATATTCATTGATTTTTGCCATTGAAAAACATGTTTTTCATATACCAGAAATGTTTGAAGCTACTGACTGAATGAAAGGAGCTGGCATCTCACTCTCTTTGAATCTTCTTTATCATGCTAGGATTAACAGGAAAAAGCAAAAAATTTCAGAATTGCACCTTGCAATGTGGAGATATTACTGTTTGTGCATTTACAATATTCATTGATTTTTGCCATTGAAAAACATGTTTTTCATATACCAGAAATGTTTGAAGCTACTGACTGAATGAAAGGAGCTGGCATCTCACTCTCTTTGAATCTTCTTTATCATGCTAGGATTAACAGGAAAAAGCTAAAAATTTCAGAATTGCACCGTGCAATGTGGAGATATTACTGTTTGTGCATTTACAATATTCATTGATTTTTGCCATTGAAAAACATGTTTTTCATATACCAGAAATGTTTGAAGCTACTGACTGAATGAAAGGAGCTGGCATCTCACTCTCTTTGAATCTTCTTTATCATGCTAGGATTAGCAGGAAAAAGCAAAAAATTTCAGAATTGCACCTTGCAATGTGGAGATATTACTGTTTGTGCATTTACAATATTCATTGATTTTTGCCATTGAAAAACATGTTTTTCATATACCAGAAATGTTTGAAGCTACTGACTGAATGAAAGGAGCTGGCATCTCACTCTCTTTGAATCTTCTTTATCATGCTAGGATTAACAGGAAAAAGCAAAAAATTTCAGAATTGCACCTTGCAATGTGGAGATATTACTGTTTGTGCATTTACAATATTCATTGATTTTTGCCATTGAAAAACATGTTTTTCATATACCAGAAATGTTTGAAGCTACTGACTGAATGAAAGGAGCTGGCATCTCACTCTCTTTGAATCTTCTTTATCATGCTAGGATTAACAGGAAAAAGCTAAAAATTTCAGAATTGCACCGTGCAATGTGGAGATATTACTGTTTGTGCATTTACAATATTCATTGATTTTTGCCATTGAAAAACATGTTTTTCATATACCAGAAATGTTTGAAGCTACTGACTGAATGAAAGGAGCTGGCATCTCACTCTCTTTGAATCTTCTTTATCATGCTAGGATTAGTAGGAAAAAGCAAAAAATTTCAGAATTGCACCTTGCAATGTGGAGATATTACTGTTTGTGCATTTACAATATTCATTGATTTTTGCCATTGAAAAACATGTTTTTCATATACCAGAAATGTTTGAAGCTACTGACTGAATGAAAGGAGCTGGCATCTCACTCTCTTTGAATCTTCTTTATCATGCTAGGATTAACAGGAAAAAGCTAAAAATTTCAGAATTGCACCGTGCAATTTGCAGATATTACTGTTTGTGCATTTACAATATTCATTGATTTTTGCCATTGAAAAACATGTTTTTCATATACCAGAAATGTTTGAAGCTACTGACTGAATGAAAGGAGCTGGCATCTCACTCTCTTTGAATCTTCTTTATCATGCTAGGATTAGCAGGAAAAAGCAAAAAATTTCAGAATTGCACCTTGCAATGTGGAGATATTACTGTTTGTGCATTTACAATATTCATTGATTTTTGCCATTGAAAAACATGTTTTTCATATACCAGAAATGTTTGAAGCTACTGACTGAATGAAAGGAGCTGGCATCTCACTCTCTTTGAATCTTCTTTATCATGCTAGGATTAGCAGGAAAAAGCAAAAAATTTCAGAATTGCACCTTGCAATGTGGAGATATTACTGTTTGTGCATTTACAATATTCATTGATTTTTGCCATTGAAAAACATGTTTTTCATATACCAGAAATGTTTGAAGCTACTGACTGAATGAAAGGAGTTGGCATCTCACTCTCTTTGAATCTTCTTTATCATGCTAGGATTAACAGGAAAAAGCTAAAAATTTCAGAATTGCACCGTGCAATGTGGAGATATTACTGTTTGTGCATTTACAATATTCATTGATTTTTGCCATTGAAAAACATGTTTTTCATATACCAGAAATGTTTGAAGCTACTGACTGAATGAAAGGAGCTGGCATCTCACTCTCTTTGAATCTTCTTTATCATGCTAGGATTAACAGGAAAAAGCTAAAAATTTCAGAATTGCACCGTGCAATGTGGAGATATTACTGTTTGTGCATTTACAATATTCATTGATTTTTGCCATTGAAAAACATGTTTTTCATATACCAGAAATGTTTGAAGCTACTGACTGAATGAAAGGAGCTGGCATCTCACTCTCTTTGAATCTTCTTTATCATGCTAGGATTAGCAGGAAAAAGCAAAAAATTTCAGAATTGCACCTTGCAATGTGGAGATATTACTGTTTGTGCATTTACAATATTCATTGATTTTTGCCATTGAAAAATATGTTTTTCATATACCAGAAATGTTTGAAGCTACTGACTGAATGAAAGGAGCTGGCATCTCACTCTCTTTGAATCTTCTTTATCATGCTAGGATTAACAGGAAAAAGCAAAAAATTTCAGAATTGCACCTTGCAATGTGGAGATATTACTGTTTGTGCATTTACAATATTCATTGATTTTTGCCATTGAAAAACATGTTTTTCATATACCAGAAATGTTTGAAGCTACTGACTGAATGAAAGGAGCTGGCATCTCACTCTCTTTGAATCTTCTTTATCATGCTAGGATTAACAGGAAAAAGCTAAAAATTTCAGAATTGCACCGTGCAATGTTGAGATATTACTGTTTGTGCATTTACAATATTCATTGATTTTTGCCATTGAAAAACATGTTTTTCATATACCAGAAATGTTTGAAGCTACTGACTGAATGAAAGGAGCTGGCATCTCACTCTCTTTGAATCTTCTTTATCATGCTAGGATTAGCAGGAAAAAGCAAAAAATTTCAGAATTGCACCTTGCAATGTGGAGATATTACTGTTTGTGCATTTACAATATTCATTGATTTTTGCCATTGAAAAACATGTTTTTCATATACCAGAAATGTTTGAAGCTACTGACTGAATGAAAGGAGCTGGCATCTCACTCTCTTTGAATCTTCTTTATCATGCTAGGATTAACAGGAAAAAGCTAAAAATTTCAGAATTGCACCGTGCAATGTGGAGATATTACTGTTTGTGCATTTACAATATTCATTGATTTTTGCCATTGAAAAACGTTTTTCATATACCAGAAATGTTTGAAGCTACTGACTGAATGAAAGGAGCTGGCATCTCACTCTCTTTGAATCTTCTTTATCATGCTAGGATTAGCAGGAAAAAGCAAAAAATTTCAGAATTGCACCTTGCAATGTGGAGATATTACTGTTTGTGCATTTACAATATTCATTGATTTTTGCCATTGAAAAACATGTTTTTCATATACCAGAAATGTTTGAAGCTACTGACTGAATGAAAGGAGCTGGCATCTCACTCTCTTTGAATCTTCTTTATCATGCTAGGATTAACAGGAAAAAGCAAAAAATTTCAGAATTGCACCTTGCAATGTGGAGATATTACTGTTTGTGCATTTACAATATTCATTGATTTTTGCCATTGAAAAACATGTTTTTCATATACCAGAAATGTTTGAAGCTACTGACTGAATGAAAGGAGCTGGCATCTCACTCTCTTTGAATCTTCTTTATCATGCTAGGATTAACAGGAAAAAGCTAAAAATTTCAGAATTGCACCGTGCAATGTGGAGATATTACTGTTTGTGCATTTACAATATTCATTGATTTTTGCCATTGAAAAACATGTTTTTCATATACCAGAAATGTTTGAAGCTACTGACTGAATGAAAGGAGCTGGCATCTCACTCTCTTTGAATCTTCTTTATCATGCTAGGATTAGTAGGAAAAAGCAAAAAATTTCAGAATTGCACCTTGCAATGTGGAGATATTACTGTTTGTGCATTTACAATATTCATTGATTTTTGCCATTGAAAAACATGTTTTTCATATACCAGAAATGTTTGAAGCTACTGACTGAATGAAAGGAGCTGGCATCTCACTCTCTTTGAATCTTCTTTATCATGCTAGGATTAACAGGAAAAAGCTAAAAATTTCAGAATTGCACCGTGCAATTTGCAGATATTACTGTTTGTGCATTTACAATATTCATTGATTTTTGCCATTGAAAAACATGTTTTTCATATACCAGAAATGTTTGAAGCTACTGACTGAATGAAAGGAGCTGGCATCTCACTCTCTTTGAATCTTCTTTATCATGCTAGGATTAGCAGGAAAAAGCAAAAAATTTCAGAATTGCACCTTGCAATGTGGAGATATTACTGTTTGTGCATTTACAATATTCATTGATTTTTGCCATTGAAAAACATGTTTTTCATATACCAGAAATGTTTGAAGCTACTGACTGAATGAAAGGAGCTGGCATCTCACTCTCTTTGAATCTTCTTTATCATGCTAGGATTAGCAGGAAAAAGCAAAAAATTTCAGAATTGCACCTTGCAATGTGGAGATATTACTGTTTGTGCATTTACAATATTCATTGATTTTTGCCATTGAAAAACATGTTTTTCATATACCAGAAATGTTTGAAGCTACTGACTGAATGAAAGGAGTTGGCATCTCACTCTCTTTGAATCTTCTTTATCATGCTAGGATTAACAGGAAAAAGCTAAAAATTTCAGAATTGCACCGTGCAATGTGGAGATATTACTGTTTGTGCATTTACAATATTCATTGATTTTTGCCATTGAAAAACATGTTTTTCATATACCAGAAATGTTTGAAGCTACTGACTGAATGAAAGGAGCTGGCATCTCACTCTCTTTGAATCTTCTTTATCATGCTAGGATTAACAGGAAAAAGCTAAAAATTTCAGAATTGCACCGTGCAATGTGGAGATATTACTGTTTGTGCATTTACAATATTCATTGATTTTTGCCATTGAAAAACATGTTTTTCATATACCAGAAATGTTTGAAGCTACTGACTGAATGAAAGGAGCTGGCATCTCACTCTCTTTGAATCTTCTTTATCATGCTAGGATTAGCAGGAAAAAGCAAAAAATTTCAGAATTGCACCTTGCAATGTGGAGATATTACTGTTTGTGCATTTACAATATTCATTGATTTTTGCCATTGAAAAATATGTTTTTCATATACCAGAAATGTTTGAAGCTACTGACTGAATGAAAGGAGCTGGCATCTCACTCTCTTTGAATCTTCTTTATCATGCTAGGATTAACAGGAAAAAGCAAAAAATTTCAGAATTGCACCTTGCAATGTGGAGATATTACTGTTTGTGCATTTACAATATTCATTGATTTTTGCCATTGAAAAACATGTTTTTCATATACCAGAAATGTTTGAAGCTACTGACTGAATGAAAGGAGCTGGCATCTCACTCTCTTTGAATCTTCTTTATCATGCTAGGATTAACAGGAAAAAGCTAAAAATTTCAGAATTGCACCGTGCAATGTTGAGATATTACTGTTTGTGCATTTACAATATTCATTGATTTTTGCCATTGAAAAACATGTTTTTCATATACCAGAAATGTTTGAAGCTACTGACTGAATGAAAGGAGCTGGCATCTCACTCTCTTTGAATCTTCTTTATCATGCTAGGATTAGCAGGAAAAAGCAAAAAATTTCAGAATTGCACCTTGCAATGTGGAGATATTACTGTTTGTGCATTTACAATATTCATTGATTTTTGCCATTGAAAAACATGTTTTTCATATACCAGAAATGTTTGAAGCTACTGACTGAATGAAAGGAGCTGGCATCTCACTCTCTTTGAATCTTCTTTATCATGCTAGGATTAACAGGAAAAAGCTAAAAATTTCAGAATTGCACCGTGCAATGTGGAGATATTACTGTTTGTGCATTTACAATATTCATTGATTTTTGCCATTGAAAAACATGTTTTTCATATACCAGAAATGTTTGAAGCTACTGACTGAATGAAAGGAGCTGGCATCTCACTCTCTTTGAATCTTCTTTATCATGCTAGGATTAGCAGGAAAAAGCAAAAAATTTCAGAATTGCACCTTGCAATGTGGAGATATTACTGTTTGTGCATTTACAATATTCATTGATTTTTGCCATTGAAAAACATGTTTTTCATATACCAGAAATGTTTGAAGCTACTGACTGAATGAAAGGAGCTGGCATCTCACTCTCTTTGAATCTTCTTTATCATGCTAGGATTAACAGGAAAAAGCAAAAAATTTCAGAATTGCACCTTGCAATGTGGAGATATTACTGTTTGTGCATTTACAATATTCATTGATTTTTGCCATTGAAAAACATGTTTTTCATATACCAGAAATGTTTGAAGCTACTGACTGAATGAAAGGAGCTGGCATCTCACTCTCTTTGAATCTTCTTTATCATGCTAGGATTAGCAGGAAAAAGCAAAAAATTTCAGAATTGCACCTTGCAATGTGGAGATATTACTGTTTGTGCATTTACAATATTCATTGATTTTTGCCATTGAAAAACATGTTTTTCATATACCAGAAATGTTTGAAGCTACTGACTGAATGAAAGGAGCTGGCATCTCACTCTCTTTGAATCTTCTTTATCATGCTAGGATTAACAGGAAAAAGCTAAAAATTTCAGAATTGCACCGTGCAATGTGGAGATATTACTGTTTGTGCATTTACAATATTCATTGATTTTTGCCATTGAAAAACATGTTTTTCATATACCAGAAATGTTTGAAGCTACTGACTGAATGAAAGGAGCTGGCATCTCACTCTCTTTGAATCTTCTTTATCATGCTAGGATTAGCAGGAAAAAGCAAAAAATTTCAGAATTGCACCTTGCAATGTGGAGATATTACTGTTTGTGCATTTACAATATTCATTGATTTTTGCCATTGAAAAACATGTTTTTCATATACCAGAAATGTTTGAAGCTACTGACTGAATGAAAGGAGCTGGCATCTCACTCTCTTTGAATCTTCTTTATCATGCTAGGATTAACAGGAAAAAGCAAAAAATTTCAGAATTGCACCTTGCAATGTGGAGATATTACTGTTTGTGCATTTACAATATTCATTGATTTTTGCCATTGAAAAACATGTTTTTCATATACCAGAAATGTTTGAAGCTACTGACTGAATGAAAGGAGCTGGCATCTCACTCTCTTTGAATCTTCTTTATCATGCTAGGATTAACAGGAAAAAGCTAAAAATTTCAGAATTGCACCGTGCAATGTGGAGATATTACTGTTTGTGCATTTACAATATTCATTGATTTTTGCCATTGAAAAACATGTTTTTCATATACCAGAAATGTTTGAAGCTACTGACTGAATGAAAGGAGCTGGCATCTCACTCTCTTTGAATCTTCTTTATCATGCTAGGATTAGTAGGAAAAAGCAAAAAATTTCAGAATTGCACCTTGCAATGTGGAGATATTACTGTTTGTGCATTTACAATATTCATTGATTTTTGCCATTGAAAAACATGTTTTTCATATACCAGAAATGTTTGAAGCTACTGACTGAATGAAAGGAGCTGGCATCTCACTCTCTTTGAATCTTCTTTATCATGCTAGGATTAACAGGAAAAAGCTAAAAATTTCAGAATTGCACCGTGCAATTTGCAGATATTACTGTTTGTGCATTTACAATATTCATTGATTTTTGCCATTGAAAAACATGTTTTTCATATACCAGAAATGTTTGAAGCTACTGACTGAATGAAAGGAGCTGGCATCTCACTCTCTTTGAATCTTCTTTATCATGCTAGGATTAGCAGGAAAAAGCAAAAAATTTCAGAATTGCACCTTGCAATGTGGAGATATTACTGTTTGTGCATTTACAATATTCATTGATTTTTGCCATTGAAAAACATGTTTTTCATATACCAGAAATGTTTGAAGCTACTGACTGAATGAAAGGAGCTGGCATCTCACTCTCTTTGAATCTTCTTTATCATGCTAGGATTAGCAGGAAAAAGCAAAAAATTTCAGAATTGCACCTTGCAATGTGGAGATATTACTGTTTGTGCATTTACAATATTCATTGATTTTTGCCATTGAAAAACATGTTTTTCATATACCAGAAATGTTTGAAGCTACTGACTGAATGAAAGGAGTTGGCATCTCACTCTCTTTGAATCTTTATCATGCTAGGATTAACAGGAAAAAGCTAAAAATTTCAGAATTGCACCGTGCAATGTGGAGATATTACTGTTTGTGCATTTACAATATTCATTGATTTTTGCCATTGAAAAACATGTTTTTCATATACCAGAAATGTTTGAAGCTACTGACTGAATGAAAGGAGCTGGCATCTCACTCTCTTTGAATCTTCTTTATCATGCTAGGATTAGCAGGAAAAAGCAAAAAATTTCGGAATTGCACCTTGCAATGTGGAGATATTACTGTTTGTGCATTTACAATATTCATTGATTTTTGCCATTGAAAAACATGTTTTTCATATACCAGAAATGTTTGAAGCTACTGACTGAATGAAAGGAGCTGGCATCTCACTCTCTTTGAATCTTCTTTATCATGCTAGGATTAACAGGAAAAAGCTAAAAATTTCAGAATTGCACCGTGCAATGTGGAGATATTACTGTTTGTGCATTTACAATATTCATTGATTTTTGCCATTGAAAAACATGTTTTTCATATACCAGAAATGTTTGAAGCTACTGACTGAATGAAAGGAGCTGGCATCTCACTCTCTTTGAATCTTCTTTATCATGCTAGGATTAACAGGAAAAAGCTAAAAATTTCAGAATTGCACCGTGCAATGTGGAGATATTACTGTTTGTGCATTTACAATATTCATTGATTTTTGCCATTGAAAAACATGTTTTTCATATACCAGAAATGTTTGAAGCTACTGACTGAATGAAAGGAGCTGGCATCTCACTCTCTTTGAATCTTCTTTATCATGCTAGGATTAGCAGGAAAAAGCAAAAAATTTCAGAATTGCACCTTGCAATGTGGAGATATTACTGTTTGTGCATTTACAATATTCATTGATTTTTGCCATTGAAAAACATGTTTTTCATATACCAGAAATGTTTGAAGCTACTGACTGAATGAAAGGAGCTGGCATCTCACTCTCTTTGAATCTTCTTTATCATGCTAGGATTAACAGGAAAAAGCTAAAAATTTCAGAATTGCACCGTGCAATGTGGAGATATTACTGTTTGTGCATTTACAATATTCATTGATTTTTGCCATTGAAAAACATGTTTTTCATATACCAGAAATGTTTGAAGCTACTGACTGAATGAAAGGAGCTGGCATCTCACTCTCTTTGAATCTTCTTTATCATGCTAGGATTAGCAGGAAAAAGCAAAAAATTTCAGAATTGCACCTTGCAATGTGGAGATATTACTGTTTGTGCATTTACAATATTCATTGATTTTTGCCATTGAAAAACATGTTTTTCATATACCAGAAATGTTTGAAGCTACTGACTGAATGAAAGGAGCTGGCATCTCACTCTCTTTGAATCTTCTTTATCATGCTAGGATTAGCAGGAAAAAGCAAAAAATTTCAGAATTGCACCTTGCAATGTGGAGATATTACTGTTTGTGCATTTACAATATTCATTGATTTTTGCCATTGAAAAACATGTTTTTCATATACCAGAAATGTTTGAAGCTACTGACTGAATGAAAGGAGTTGGCATCTCACTCTCTGAATCTTCTTTATCATGCTAGGATTAACAGGAAAAAGCTAAAAATTTCAGAATTGCACCGTGCAATGTGGAGATATTACTGTTTGTGCATTTACAATATTCATTGATTTTTGCCATTGAAAAACATGTTTTTCATATACCAGAAATGTTTGAAGCTACTGACTGAATGAAAGGAGCTGGCATCTCACTCTCTTTGAATCTTCTTTATCATGCTAGGATTAGTAGGAAAAAGCAAAAAATTTCAGAATTGCACCTTGCAATGTGGAGATATTACTGTTTGTGCATTTACAATATTCATTGATTTTTGCCATTGAAAAACATGTTTTTCATATACCAGAAATGTTTGAAGCTACTGACTGAATGAAAGGAGCTGGCATCTCACTCTCTTTGAATCTTCTTTATCATGCTAGGATTAACAGGAAAAAGCAAAAAATTTCAGAATTGCACCTTGCAATGTGGAGATATTACTGTTTGTGCATTTACAATATTCATTGATTTTTGCCATTGAAAAACATGTTTTTCATATACCAGAAATGTTTGAAGCTACTGACTGAATGAAAGGAGCTGGCATCTCACTCTCTTTGAATCTTCTTTATCATGCTAGGATTAGCAGGAAAAAGCAAAAAATTTCAGAATTGCACCTTGCAATGTGGAGATATTACTGTTTGTGCATTTACAATATTCATTGATTTTTGCCATTGAAAAACATGTTTTTCATATACCAGAAATGTTTGAAGCTACTGACTGAATGAAAGGAGCTGGCATCTCACTCTCTTTGAATCTTCTTTATCATGCTAGGATTAACAGGAAAAAGCTAAAAATTTCAGAATTGCACCGTGCAATGTGGAGATATTACTGTTTGTGCATTTACAATATTCATTGATTTTTGCCATTGAAAAACATGTTTTTCATATACCAGAAATGTTTGAAGCTACTGACTGAATGAAAGGAGCTGGCATCTCACTCTCTTTGAATCTTCTTTATCATGCTAGGATTAGCAGGAAAAAGCAAAAAATTTCAGAATTGCACCTTGCAATGTGGAGATATTACTGTTTGTGCATTTACAATATTCATTGATTTTTGCCATTGAAAAACATGTTTTTCATATACCAGAAATGTTTGAAGCTACTGACTGAATGAAAGGAGCTGGCATCTCACTCTCTTTGAATCTTCTTTATCATGCTAGGATTAACAGGAAAAAGCAAAAAATTTCAGAATTGCACCTTGCAATGTGGAGATATTACTGTTTGTGCATTTACAATATTCATTGATTTTTGCCATTGAAAAACATGTTTTTCATATACCAGAAATGTTTGAAGCTACTGACTGAATGAAAGGAGCTGGCATCTCACTCTCTTTGAATCTTCTTTATCATGCTAGGATTAACAGGAAAAAGCTAAAAATTTCAGAATTGCACCGTGCAATGTGGAGATATTACTGTTTGTGCATTTACAATATTCATTGATTTTTGCCATTGAAAAACATGTTTTTCATATACCAGAAATGTTTGAAGCTACTGACTGAATGAAAGGAGCTGGCATCTCACTCTCTTTGAATCTTCTTTATCATGCTAGGATTAGTAGGAAAAAGCAAAAAATTTCAGAATTGCACCTTGCAATGTGGAGATATTACTGTTTGTGCATTTACAATATTCATTGATTTTTGCCATTGAAAAACATGTTTTTCATATACCAGAAATGTTTGAAGCTACTGACTGAATGAAAGGAGCTGGCATCTCACTCTCTTTGAATCTTCTTTATCATGCTAGGATTAACAGGAAAAAGCTAAAAATTTCAGAATTGCACCGTGCAATTTGCAGATATTACTGTTTGTGCATTTACAATATTCATTGATTTTTGCCATTGAAAAACATGTTTTTCATATACCAGAAATGTTTGAAGCTACTGACTGAATGAAAGGAGCTGGCATCTCACTCTCTTTGAATCTTCTTTATCATGCTAGGATTAGCAGGAAAAAGCAAAAAATTTCAGAATTGCACCTTGCAATGTGGAGATATTACTGTTTGTGCATTTACAATATTCATTGATTTTTGCCATTGAAAAACATGTTTTTCATATACCAGAAATGTTTGAAGCTACTGACTGAATGAAAGGAGCTGGCATCTCACTCTCTTTGAATCTTCTTTATCATGCTAGGATTAGCAGGAAAAAGCAAAACATTTCAGAATTGCACCTTGCAATGTGGAGATATTACTGTTTGTGCATTTACAATATTCATTGATTTTTGCCATTGAAAAACATGTTTTTCATATACCAGAAATGTTTGAAGCTACTGACTGAATGAAAGGAGTTGGCATCTCACTCTCTTTGAATCTTTATCATGCTAGGATTAACAGGAAAAAGCTAAAAATTTCAGAATTGCACCGTGCAATGTGGAGATATTACTGTTTGTGCATTTACAATATTCATTGATTTTTGCCATTGAAAAACATGTTTTTCATATACCAGAAATGTTTGAAGCTACTGACTGAATGAAAGGAGCTGGCATCTCACTCTCTTTGAATCTTCTTTATCATGCTAGGATTAGCAGGAAAAAGCAAAAAATTTCGGAATTGCACCTTGCAATGTGGAGATATTACTGTTTGTGCATTTACAATATTCATTGATTTTTGCCATTGAAAAACATGTTTTTCATATACCAGAAATGTTTGAAGCTACTGACTGAATGAAAGGAGCTGGCATCTCACTCTCTTTGAATCTTCTTTATCATGCTAGGATTAACAGGAAAAAGCTAAAAATTTCAGAATTGCACCGTGCAATGTGGAGATATTACTGTTTGTGCATTTACAATATTCATTGATTTTTGCCATTGAAAAACATGTTTTTCATATACCAGAAATGTTTGAAGCTACTGACTGAATGAAAGGAGCTGGCATCTCACTCTCTTTGAATCTTCTTTATCATGCTAGGATTAACAGGAAAAAGCTAAAAATTTCAGAATTGCACCGTGCAATGTGGAGATATTACTGTTTGTGCATTTACAATATTCATTGATTTTTGCCATTGAAAAACATGTTTTTCATATACCAGAAATGTTTGAAGCTACTGACTGAATGAAAGGAGCTGGCATCTCACTCTCTTTGAATCTTCTTTATCATGCTAGGATTAGCAGGAAAAAGCAAAAAATTTCAGAATTGCACCTTGCAATGTGGAGATATTACTGTTTGTGCATTTACAATATTCATTGATTTTTGCCATTGAAAAACATGTTTTTCATATACCAGAAATGTTTGAAGCTACTGACTGAATGAAAGGAGCTGGCATCTCACTCTCTTTGAATCTTCTTTATCATGCTAGGATTAACAGGAAAAAGCTAAAAATTTCAGAATTGCACCGTGCAATGTGGAGATATTACTGTTTGTGCATTTACAATATTCATTGATTTTTGCCATTGAAAAACATGTTTTTCATATACCAGAAATGTTTGAAGCTACTGACTGAATGAAAGGAGCTGGCATCTCACTCTCTTTGAATCTTCTTTATCATGCTAGGATTAGCAGGAAAAAGCAAAAAATTTCAGAATTGCACCTTGCAATGTGGAGATATTACTGTTTGTGCATTTACAATATTCATTGATTTTTGCCATTGAAAAACATGTTTTTCATATACCAGAAATGTTTGAAGCTACTGACTGAATGAAAGGAGCTGGCATCTCACTCTCTTTGAATCTTCTTTATCATGCTAGGATTAGCAGGAAAAAGCAAAAAATTTCAGAATTGCACCTTGCAATGTGGAGATATTACTGTTTGTGCATTTACAATATTCATTGATTTTTGCCATTGAAAAACATGTTTTTCATATACCAGAAATGTTTGAAGCTACTGACTGAATGAAAGGAGTTGGCATCTCACTCTCTGAATCTTCTTTATCATGCTAGGATTAACAGGAAAAAGCTAAAAATTTCAGAATTGCACCGTGCAATGTGGAGATATTACTGTTTGTGCATTTACAATATTCATTGATTTTTGCCATTGAAAAACATGTTTTTCATATACCAGAAATGTTTGAAGCTACTGACTGAATGAAAGGAGCTGGCATCTCACTCTCTTTGAATCTTCTTTATCATGCTAGGATTAGTAGGAAAAAGCAAAAAATTTCAGAATTGCACCTTGCAATGTGGAGATATTACTGTTTGTGCATTTACAATATTCATTGATTTTTGCCATTGAAAAACATGTTTTTCATATACCAGAAATGTTTGAAGCTACTGACTGAATGAAAGGAGCTGGCATCTCACTCTCTTTGAATCTTCTTTATCATGCTAGGATTAGCAGGAAAAAGCAAAAAATTTCAGAATTGCACCTTGCAATGTGGAGATATTAGTTTGTGCATTTACAATATTCATTGATTTTTGCCCTTGAAAAATATGTTTTT
Organism: Phyllobates terribilis; assembly: GCF_046119375.1. Lineage (NCBI taxonomy): Eukaryota > Metazoa > Chordata > Amphibia > Anura > Dendrobatidae > Phyllobates > Phyllobates terribilis. The sequence goes on along the minus strand of NW_027365755.1, from coordinate 68,526 downwards.
CATATACCAGAAATGTTTGAAGCTACTGACTGAATGAAAGGAGCTGGCATCTCACTCTCTTTGAATCTTCTTTATCATGCTAGGATTAACAGGAAAAAGCAAAAAATTTCAGAATTGCACCTTGCAATGTGGAGATATTACTGTTTGTGCATTTACAATATTCATTGATTTTTGCCATTGAAAAACATGTTTTTCATATACCAGAAATGTTTGAAGCTACTGACTGAATGAAAGGAGCTGGCATCTCACTCTCTTTGAATCTTCTTTATCATGCTAGGATTAACAGGAAAAAGCTAAAAATTTCAGAATTGCACCGTGCAATGTTGAGATATTACTGTTTGTGCATTTACAATATTCATTGATTTTTGCCATTGAAAAACATGTTTTTCATATACCAGAAATGTTTGAAGCTACTGACTGAATGAAAGGAGCTGGCATCTCACTCTCTTTGAATCTTCTTTATCATGCTAGGATTAACAGGAAAAAGCTAAAAATTTCAGAATTGCACCGTGCAATGTGGAGATATTACTGTTTGTGCATTTACAATATTCATTGATTTTTGCCATTGAAAAACATGTTTTTCATATACCAGAAATGTTTGAAGCTACTGACTGAATGAAAGGAGCTGGCATCTCACTCTCTTTGAATCTTTATCATGCTAGGATTAGCAGGAAAAAGCAAAAAATTTCAGAATTGCACCTTGCAATGTGGAGATAATACTGTTTGTGCATTTACAATATTCATTGATTTTTGCCATTGAAAAACATGTTTTTCATATACCAGAAATGTTTGAAGCTACTGACTGAATGAAAGGAGCTGGCATCTCACTCTCTTTGAATCTTCTTTATCATGCTAGGATTAACAGGAAAAAGCAAAAAATTTCAGAATTGCACCTTGCAATGTGGAGATATTACTGTTTGTGCATTTACAATATTCATTGATTTTTGCCATTGAAAAACATGTTTTTCATATACCAGAAATGTTTGAAGCTACTGACTGAATGAAAGGAGCTGGCATCTCACTCTCTTTGAATCTTCTTTATCATGCTAGGATTAGCAGGAAAAAGCAAAAAATTTCAGAATTGCACCTTGCAATGTGGAGATATTACTGTTTGTGCATTTACAATATTCATTGATTTTTGCCATTGAAAAACATGTTTTTCATATACCAGAAATGTTTGAAGCTACTGACTGAATGAAAGGAGCTGGCATCTCACTCTCTTTGAATCTTCTTTATCATGCTAGGATTAACAGGAAAAAGCTAAAAATTTCAGAATTGCACCGTGCAATGTGGAGATATTACTGTTTGTGCATTTACAATATTCATTGATTTTTGCCATTGAAAAACATGTTTTTCATATACCAGAAATGTTTGAAGCTACTGACTGAATGAAAGGAGCTGGCATCTCACTCTCTTTGAATCTTCTTTATCATGCTAGGATTAGCAGGAAAAAGCAAAAAATTTCAGAATTGCACCTTGCAATGTGGAGATATTACTGTTTGTGCATTTACAATATTCATTGATTTTTGCCATTGAAAAACATGTTTTTCATATACCAGAAATGTTTGAAGCTACTGACTGAATGAAAGGAGCTGGCATCTCACTCTCTTTGAATCTTCTTTATCATGCTAGGATTAACAGGAAAAAGCTAAAAATTTCAGAATTGCACCGTGCAATGTGGAGATATTACTGTTTGTGCATTTACAATATTCATTGATTTTTGCCATTGAAAAACATGTTTTTCATATACCAGAAATGTTTGAAGCTACTGACTGAATGAAAGGAGCTGGCATCTCACTCTCTTTGAATCTTCTTTATCATGCTAGGATTAGCAGGAAAAAGCAAAAAATTTCAGAATTGCACCTTGCAATGTGGAGATATTAGTTTGTGCATTTACAATATTCATTGATTTTTGCCCTTGAAAAATATGTTTTTCATATACCAGAAATGTTTGAAGCTACTGACTGAATGAAAGGAGCTGGCATCTCACTCTCTTTGAATCTTCTTTATCATGCTAGGATTAACAGGAAAAAGCAAAAAATTTCAGAATTGCACCTTGCAATGTGGAGATATTACTGTTTGTGCATTTACAATATTCATTGATTTTTGCCATTGAAAAACATGTTTTTCATATACCAGAAATGTTTGAAGCTACTGACTGAATGAAAGGAGCTGGCATCTCACTCTCTTTGAATCTTCTTTATCATGCTAGGATTAACAGGAAAAAGCTAAAAATTTCAGAATTGCACCGTGCAATGTTGAGATATTACTGTTTGTGCATTTACAATATTCATTGATTTTTGCCATTGAAAAACATGTTTTTCATATACCAGAAATGTTTGAAGCTACTGACTGAATGAAAGGAGCTGGCATCTCACTCTCTTTGAATCTTCTTTATCATGCTAGGATTAGCAGGAAAAAGCAAAAAATTTCAGAATTGCACCTTGCAATGTGGAGATATTACTGTTTGTGCATTTACAATATTCATTGATTTTTGCCATTGAAAAACATGTTTTTCATATACCAGAAATGTTTGAAGCTACTGACTGAATGAAAGGAGCTGGCATCTCACTCTCTTTGAATCTTCTTTATCATGCTAGGATTAACAGGAAAAAGCTAAAAATTTCAGAATTGCACCGTGCAATGTGGAGATATTACTGTTTGTGCATTTACAATATTCATTGATTTTTGCCATTGAAAAACATGTTTTTCATATACCAGAAATGTTTGAAGCTACTGACTGAATGAAAGGAGCTGGCATCTCACTCTCTTTGAATCTTCTTTATCATGCTAGGATTAGCAGGAAAAAGCAAAAAATTTCAGAATTGCACCTTGCAATGTGGAGATATTACTGTTTGTGCATTTACAATATTCATTGATTTTTGCCATTGAAAAACATGTTTTTCATATACCAGAAATGTTTGAAGCTACTGACTGAATGAAAGGAGCTGGCATCTCACTCTCTTTGAATCTTCTTTATCATGCTAGGATTAACAGGAAAAAGCAAAAAATTTCAGAATTGCACCTTGCAATGTGGAGATATTACTGTTTGTGCATTTACAATATTCATTGATTTTTGCCATTGAAAAACATGTTTTTCATATACCAGAAATGTTTGAAGCTACTGACTGAATGAAAGGAGCTGGCATCTCACTCTCTTTGAATCTTCTTTATCATGCTAGGATTAACAGGAAAAAGCTAAAAATTTCAGAATTGCACCGTGCAATGTGGAGATATTACTGTTTGTGCATTTACAATATTCATTGATTTTTGCCATTGAAAAACATGTTTTTCATATACCAGAAATGTTTGAAGCTACTGACTGAATGAAAGGAGCTGGCATCTCACTCTCTTTGAATCTTCTTTATCATGCTAGGATTAGTAGGAAAAAGCAAAAAATTTCAGAATTGCACCTTGCAATGTGGAGATATTACTGTTTGTGCATTTACAATATTCATTGATTTTTGCCATTGAAAAACATGTTTTTCATATACCAGAAATGTTTGAAGCTACTGACTGAATGAAAGGAGCTGGCATCTCACTCTCTTTGAATCTTCTTTATCATGCTAGGATTAGCAGGAAAAAGCAAAAAATTTCAGAATTGCACCTTGCAATGTGGAGATATTAGTTTGTGCATTTACAATATTCATTGATTTTTGCCCTTGAAAAATATGTTTTTCATATACCAGAAATGTTTGAAGCTACTGACTGAATGAAAGGAGCTGGCATCTCACTCTCTTTGAATCTTCTTTATCATGCTAGGATTAACAGGAAAAAGCAAAAAATTTCAGAATTGCACCTTGCAATGTGGAGATATTACTGTTTGTGCATTTACAATATTCATTGATTTTTGCCATTGAAAAACATGTTTTTCATATACCAGAAATGTTTGAAGCTACTGACTGAATGAAAGGAGCTGGCATCTCACTCTCTTTGAATCTTCTTTATCATGCTAGGATTAACAGGAAAAAGCTAAAAATTTCAGAATTGCACCGTGCAATGTTGAGATATTACTGTTTGTGCATTTACAATATTCATTGATTTTTGCCATTGAAAAACATGTTTTTCATATACCAGAAATGTTTGAAGCTACTGACTGAATGAAAGGAGCTGGCATCTCACTCTCTTTGAATCTTCTTTATCATGCTAGGATTAGCAGGAAAAAGCAAAAAATTTCAGAATTGCACCTTGCAATGTGGAGATATTACTGTTTGTGCATTTACAATATTCATTGATTTTTGCCATTGAAAAACATGTTTTTCATATACCAGAAATGTTTGAAGCTACTGACTGAATGAAAGGAGCTGGCATCTCACTCTCTTTGAATCTTCTTTATCATGCTAGGATTAACAGGAAAAAGCTAAAAATTTCAGAATTGCACCGTGCAATGTGGAGATATTACTGTTTGTGCATTTACAATATTCATTGATTTTTGCCATTGAAAAACATGTTTTTCATATACCAGAAATGTTTGAAGCTACTGACTGAATGAAAGGAGCTGGCATCTCACTCTCTTTGAATCTTTATCATGCTAGGATTAGCAGGAAAAAGCAAAAAATTTCAGAATTGCACCTTGCAATGTGGAGATAATACTGTTTGTGCATTTACAATATTCATTGATTTTTGCCATTGAAAAACATGTTTTTCATATACCAGAAATGTTTGAAGCTACTGACTGAATGAAAGGAGCTGGCATCTCACTCTCTTTGAATCTTCTTTATCATGCTAGGATTAACAGGAAAAAGCAAAAAATTTCAGAATTGCACCTTGCAATGTGGAGATATTACTGTTTGTGCATTTACAATATTCATTGATTTTTGCCATTGAAAAACATGTTTTTCATATACCAGAAATGTTTGAAGCTACTGACTGAATGAAAGGAGCTGGCATCTCACTCTCTTTGAATCTTCTTTATCATGCTAGGATTAGCAGGAAAAAGCAAAAAATTTCAGAATTGCACCTTGCAATGTGGAGATATTACTGTTTGTGCATTTACAATATTCATTGATTTTTGCCATTGAAAAACATGTTTTTCATATACCAGAAATGTTTGAAGCTACTGACTGAATGAAAGGAGCTGGCATCTCACTCTCTTTGAATCTTCTTTATCATGCTAGGATTAACAGGAAAAAGCTAAAAATTTCAGAATTGCACCGTGCAATGTGGAGATATTACTGTTTGTGCATTTACAATATTCATTGATTTTTGCCATTGAAAAACATGTTTTTCATATACCAGAAATGTTTGAAGCTACTGACTGAATGAAAGGAGCTGGCATCTCACTCTCTTTGAATCTTCTTTATCATGCTAGGATTAGCAGGAAAAAGCAAAAAATTTCAGAATTGCACCTTGCAATGTGGAGATATTACTGTTTGTGCATTTACAATATTCATTGATTTTTGCCATTGAAAAACATGTTTTTCATATACCAGAAATGTTTGAAGCTACTGACTGAATGAAAGGAGCTGGCATCTCACTCTCTTTGAATCTTCTTTATCATGCTAGGATTAACAGGAAAAAGCTAAAAATTTCAGAATTGCACCGTGCAATGTGGAGATATTACTGTTTGTGCATTTACAATATTCATTGATTTTTGCCATTGAAAAACATGTTTTTCATATACCAGAAATGTTTGAAGCTACTGACTGAATGAAAGGAGCTGGCATCTCACTCTCTTTGAATCTTCTTTATCATGCTAGGATTAGCAGGAAAAAGCAAAAAATTTCAGAATTGCACCTTGCAATGTGGAGATATTAGTTTGTGCATTTACAATATTCATTGATTTTTGCCCTTGAAAAATATGTTTTTCATATACCAGAAATGTTTGAAGCTACTGACTGAATGAAAGGAGCTGGCATCTCACTCTCTTTGAATCTTCTTTATCATGCTAGGATTAACAGGAAAAAGCAAAAAATTTCAGAATTGCACCTTGCAATGTGGAGATATTACTGTTTGTGCATTTACAATATTCATTGATTTTTGCCATTGAAAAACATGTTTTTCATATACCAGAAATGTTTGAAGCTACTGACTGAATGAAAGGAGCTGGCATCTCACTCTTTGAATCTTCTTTATCATGCTAGGATTAACAGGAAAAAGCTAAAAATTTCAGAATTGCACCGTGCAATGTTGAGATATTACTGTTTGTGCATTTACAATATTCATTGATTTTTGCCATTGAAAAACATGTTTTTCATATACCAGAAATGTTTGAAGCTACTGACTGAATGAAAGGAGCTGGCATCTCACTCTCTTTGAATCTTCTTTATCATGCTAGGATTAGCAGGAAAAAGCAAAAAATTTCAGAATTGCACCTTGCAATGTGGAGATATTACTGTTTGTGCATTTACAATATTCATTGATTTTTGCCATTGAAAAACATGTTTTTCATATACCAGAAATGTTTGAAGCTACTGACTGAATGAAAGGAGCTGGCATCTCACTCTCTTTGAATCTTCTTTATCATGCTAGGATTAACAGGAAAAAGCTAAAAATTTCAGAATTGCACCGTGCAATGTGGAGATATTACTGTTTGTGCATTTACAATATTCATTGATTTTTGCCATTGAAAAACATGTTTTTCATATACCAGAAATGTTTGAAGCTACTGACTGAATGAAAGGAGCTGGCATCTCACTCTCTTTGAATCTTTATCATGCTAGGATTAGCAGGAAAAAGCAAAAAATTTCAGAATTGCACCTTGCAATGTGGAGATAATACTGTTTGTGCATTTACAATATTCATTGATTTTTGCCATTGAAAAACATGTTTTTCATATACCAGAAATGTTTGAAGCTACTGACTGAATGAAAGGAGCTGGCATCTCACTCTCTTTGTTTTACCATATTTTTTTTATTTTTAAAAACCAATTTAACAGGGGAATAACAATCGTAGCATAAAAGTAATGACAAAAGAATGTTCGTAGTAAAGGGAAAATTCTGAGGGAAGGGGAAGGGAAAAAGGTATAAACAGGAATGGATAAACAGGAAAGATGGGAGAAATTTGTTCGTCAAAAAATATATACGATAGTACATAAACTTGAACAATTTAAGCACACATTACTATCAATAGCAAATTAGACATATTAATGAGCTAAACATGACACACATTGAGATGTTCCAGCATTATAAGAAGGTTGAGGGAACCTAGTGGACCAAATATCCCACTTCCTAGAGAATTTAATTAAGTTATTGTTGATAAGGGCAAATCTGAGTTCAAATATTCTGTGAAGATTCATCTTATCAACTAAGTCCTCCAGAGTGGGGACGTGTGACTTTCTCCAATAAAAAGCCAATGCGTTCTTACAAACTGAAAATAAATGAATCACCAGAGATCTTTCAAATGACTTGCATGATTCAAGATCCAAGGATAGTAAAGCCCTTTGAGGGGTCAATACTAATGGTCTACCTAAAAGATCATCAACCAAAGAAGAGATCTGAGCCCATAGATTACGGATTTTCGTGCAGCTCCAAAAGAGATGTAAAAGATCTCCCCTAAGGCCGCACTCCCTCCAACAAAGGGGAGAGTTGCTGGGCTTTATATGATGTAGCCTGATTGGAGTGTAATACCATCTGGTTAGAATTTTGAAGTAGGCCTCTTGTAAGGGCATAGATATATTAGAGGCTTGGGAAAAAAGAACAGCATTCTCCCATTGGTCGGATTGGAAATTGAGTTTTAGGTCTTTTTCCCATCTTATCATGTAAAGGTGTTTTTGAAAAGAAAGGTCATTATTGAAACTGTTATATATGTGTCTCAGGCTCCAAAAAATTTTATGGGATGGGTTGCTTAACAGGTTCACCGAGGTTTCAGAAATGATAAGTTTGCCAGAAATGAATTCCAGAATTATGTTTTTTAAATGAGAATATAAAAAGAAATCAGAAGAGGGTAAGTTGAATCTTTTTTTAAGAGTTTGGAAAGGAATAAAAACAGAAGCTTCATACAGGTCTCCAATTTTTCTCAACCCTTTATTGTCCCATTGATCTGGAATGGAAGAGTTATATAGATCAGCAACAAAACCAATTGGGAAATTTTTGACAAGAGAAAGCTTAACCATATCAGAATCTTTCAAGGAGCTCTTTTTCTTTCTTTTAGCGATTTTTTTCCAAGCGTCAATAATCGCCTGGAAAATAGGGTGGGAAGAATCATGAGTGCACTGTTTAAAGAGATGCCTAAGTAACAAATCACGAGGAGAGGAGCCGTTATTTAAGAAAGTCTCTAGAATCATCCAAGCTGGGGGACTGTCAGAATTAAACCAATTACTGCTCTGTTTGATAAGGTTTGCCAAATAATAAGCGGAAATATTAGGGTGGCTCAGACCTCCGTTACTTTTATTCTTGTACAATATATCTGCAGATATCCTCGCACGTTTATTATCCCAGACATAAGAATTAATCTGATTTTGGATTTTTTGAACAAAGATGTGGGAAATAGCTAAAGGAAGGTTGCGGAAAAAATATAAAATTTTGGGAAGAACAAACATCTTGATAGAGAGGACTCTACCCCACCACGACAAATCTCTCTTCATAAAGTCCATCAAATCTCCTCGGACGATGTCATCAATCAGAACCAGATTGTCAGAGATTGTTGAGTTAATATTTTTACCAATACTGATCCCCAAATAAATCAGATTGCGTTTAGCCACACCAAAGGAAAATCTCGAGTGTAAAACCTCTCTCGTCTGACGGTCCAGATTAATGTTTAAAAGTTTAGACTTCTCATTATTGATCTTAAAATAAGAAATCTGAGAGAATATTTCTAGAACCTTCGAAACCTCCGCAACTGAATTTATTGGGTCCAGCAGGGAAAGCATAACATCATCTGCAAAGAGGCCAATTTTAAATTCTCGAGATGGGGTAGATATCCCTCTGATGTCAGTATTTTCTCTGATCCTCTGAGCAAGAGGCTCCATAGCCAGGACAAAGAGAAGAGGGGAAAGCGGGCAACCCTGTCTAGTACCATTTGTAATAGGGATTGGGTTTGAGAGATAATTGTTAACATAGATTTTTGCTTGGGGGTTAGAATAAAGGGCCATAATTGAAGAGAGAAAATTGTTGTCAAAACCAAATTTAATAAGGGTCAATTTAAGGTATAGCCAATTTAGCCTGTCGAAAGCTTTTTCAGCATCTAGGGCAAGCAATGAAGTTGGGAGTTTCGCCGTATTGATAACCTTAATAATATTCAAGAGTCTTCTAGAGCCATCAGTTGCTTGTCTCCCACCAACGAAGCCAATTTGATCGTCGTTGATGAGAGATGGGAGAATAGTCGATAAACGATTGGCCAGAATTTTCGAATATATCTTAATGTCAGTATTAATTAGCGAAATGGGCCTATAATTTTTAACATTATCTCTCTCTTCTTTAGACTTGGGTATTAAGGTAATGGTAGCTTCCAGCATTTCTGAGGGGAAGGAGCTTATTGAGGAAGCATGATTGAAAATTTTCGTAAGAGGGAGAGAAAGTAGGTCGCAAAAAGTTTTATAATACTCATTAATGAACCCATCTGGACCCGGGGCCTTGAAAGCTTTAAGTTGCTTTATTGTGTTAATAATTTCAAGGTTAGAAAAAGGCTTGTTCAATGACTCGTGATCCAGAGGGCTCAATTTCGGTAGGTTAATGGAGGATAGAAATTTGTTGATTGCGTCTGGGTGAGGATGGGGAATTAGAGGGTCAGTCTTGATATTATAGAGTTTTTTGTAAAAGTCTGCAAACTGGTTCACTATATCTTTAGGGTGACAAAACGTTATTCCACTATCATTCCTTATTTTATCTATTCTATTAATTGCTCTTTTACATTTAACTAGGCGGGCCATAAAGCGGGTAGGTTTATTTAGAGCCGCATAGTAATTAAATTTTGATTTCCGAATAATCGCATCATAGGAAGAAGAAATTTCTGATTTTAGCTCTACCCTTAAATTTGACAGTTCCTTTTGAATTATTAGGGAAGGGGAAGGAAGATTAATTTGCTCTAGTTCTTTTTCCCTAATCAGTTTTTGAAGAGAATTTATTTTTGTTCTTTTTTCTTTTTTTTCAGATGAGGATATCTGCATTAGTACACCACGAAGGACGGCCTTGTGAGCACACCAGCTGGAGAAGGGATTAGATAAATCTGGGGTATCATTTTCCTTAAAATAATCAGAAATAGCTTTTTCAATAATTTTTTTGTTCTTGGGGTTATGAATAAGTGAAGATCTACATTTCCAAAGAAAACCATTTTTAATAAGAGGACCAATGTGAATTTCACATGACGTAGGGGCATGATCTGATAGCGACCTGAGGCCTATAGATACGTTAGAGAATTTGGGTAAAGAAAAGACGTCAGTTACTATTAAGTCAATTCTAGAGGCCGTTTGGTGTGCATCCGAAAAGTGTGAGAATTCTTTGGATGTAGTTTGCAGACATCTAAATGTGTCAAATAGTTCATTTTTATAGAGCCAGTTATTTAGCGTCGGGTATAAGTGGCGGCTGGGGGAGGAAGAGTCCATATGCCCATCCGGAACCATGTTGAAATCTCCCAAAAAAATCAATTCGCCTCTCCTAACCTCTTCAACCTTTCTAAAAACCTTGTTCAAAAAGGGTATTTGCTTTTTATTTGGGGCATATAGGTTAACAACAGTGCACTCATGATTATTTAGTTTACAGAGCAATATATGAAACCTTCCATTGGGATCTTTATGCTGATCCAAAAACTCAAATGGGACCGAGTCTTTGATCACTGTAGCTACACCGGCTTTTTTCCGGTCGCTAGTGGATTCAAATATATGAGGGTAGCGCTTGTGGGTGAAGGTAGGATGTTTCCCCTCGGCAAACCTTGTCTCCTGAAGACACGCAACATCAGCACCAAGATGACCCAATTCCTTCCAAAGGGAGAATCTCTTATTGGGACTGTTTAGGCCTCTTACATTGTAAGTGATGATCTTAATGGGCATAGGTAAATTAGCGATCAGAATAAGCCAAAAGGATAGGGGTCAGTTGGTCCAACAAATTCCCAAAAAATAAATCAATCAACAATCAAAGCTGGAATACACTATCTCACTATTAACTCAAAGATAGTAATAACAATAACCAAATATTCAAAGAAAAAAGAAAAAACGAATCAAAAAATCTCCTGAGGGAACCTTCACCGTAAAGGTTCTCCCTCAGATTGGGGGGGAAAAATAATGTGGACAAGCCTCGAAGGCTAAATATAAAGAAGAATGAAAAATCTAGTATGACATATTAGGTGAGGTGGTGAGTAAGTTTATTTTTAATAAAAGGGCTCCCGAAAGAGTAGTGTTTCACATTTCAACGGTGGGGTATCTTTGCAGCTTTGTGGGGAATGTCCCTTATAAAGTCAAAAAATTTAGGGCCTTCATCAGGATCTGTAAGAGTAAATGTTTTCCCGTTAAAGAAAATCAGCAACTTAACTGGAAAGCCCCACCTATACGGGATATTCATACCTCTCAGTCTATCTGTGGTCAATTTGTATGACCTTCTTGCGTCCATGGTTTCTTTGGAAAAATCTGAAAAGATTTTTAGGTGTGAGAAAGGCTCAGGAAAAGTCCTGTTTTCCCCGATATATTTCAAAATTCTCTCTTTGGTCGAGAAAAAATGTAACCTAACTATTACATCTCTAGGGAGATCCGAGGAGATGGAGGTCGGACGAAATAAGCGGTGTGCCCTATCAATGATAAGATCCTGCTCAGAAAGGGATGGGATTGTCTGGTGAAGTAAGTCTTTGACATAGGTCGAGATATCTGAAGGAGATATATTCTCAGATACGCCTCTAATTTTCAAATTATTTCTCCTGCTTCTATCCTCCAAATCCGCCACTTTTAATCTGAGTCTCTTAAGCTCTGTTTTAATTTCTAGATTGTCAGAAGAGACAGACTCTACCTTTCCCTCCACCGTTTCGAGCCTTTTAGTGTTTTCTTCCAATTTAACCCCAAACGCTTCCAAAGTAGTTTTCATGGTGTCAACTTGTTTCTCGAAGCCCAGTTTCATATTTCTGTCAATCGTCTTTAAAAGATTGTCCAGATATGAACCAAGGTCGGTATTTCCCAAATCTTGAGAAATGGTCATTTTGACCGGGACATTAGGCGTAAAATCGGAGGGTGAAGGGGAAAAGTCTTTTTTAGGGCGTCTCTTATCTGGACTAGGATTAGGAGACGGGTCCGAGGATTCCTCCTCCGAACTCGGAGCCAATGAAGAATATTTGTTGCTCCAGTCTCCTGGGTCCCTTCTCTTTGAAGAGATGGAAACATCCATCTCTTCTACTTTTCTTTCCTTAATTACTGTAGAAGAGGCAGGTTTAGCGACAGGGATTCTCTGTGGTTTTGGAGAAAATAGACTTTTAGCAGAGTCTTTGGTGGGAGAGCTTACTTTAAAACTCTGTCTGTCGTCAGGATTTCTATGAGGTGATCTGGACTTAAGTGGACTAATAGTATTGACAGTATCTTCTGAGGGATTTGAAAAAGAAGAGCGTTGAGAGGACTTCGCTCTTACCGCACTAGTTTTAAGGGGGGCTTCCAAAGACTTTTGGGTATTTTTTTTGTTAGCCGCCATTGTAAGAAAAAAAAAAAGAAAATAAGTCCTAAATGTATATATAAGGAAAACACCAAAAAGACAATGGAAATATTTAACCTAGAGAGTGGACAGAAGACTTTAGAGTAGCAAAATGATTAGGAACAATGACTGGAAGAAATTAGCATTAAACAAATATCATTCCAATAAGAGGCAATCAATACCCTTAAAGACTGCAGAATTATGTACCCCCTAGAATGCAATCCTTTAAATGTAAATCACAATCAAAAATATCAAGAAAAATAGTAAACTTGACCTGAGGGATAAAAATAAAAGGCACATATAGTTCTTAACAGAAAACTAATTATTGTGGAAACTTGCAGATCTGTAGAGTTCCATGGGCACCAACTGTTATATGTATATCAGGTAGCGAAGTCACAGTATATATATATGGAGGCAGAAGCAATTCCTCCTATCCCCCACCTCCCTCAAAGTCAAGTCTCACAATTAAAATGATTGTACAAAGTTTGGTGTTTAATGGACCTCTGTATCAGTACTGATATAAAATCAGCACCATGGACAGCAGTGCAAAGCGATGTTGCAGCAGGAGGCAGGAGAATTAACTAATGTAAAATCAGCACCATGGACAGCAGTACAGAGCGATGCTATAGCAGGGGCAGGAGAGTTTGACTGAAATCAGCACCATGGACAGCAGTTCAAATCAGCACCATGGACAGCAGTGCAGAGCGACGCCAGCAGAGGGCAGGAGAATTTGATCAGCACCATGGACAGCAGTGCTGAGCTACGCCGCAGCAGGGGGCGGGAGATTTAAAGAATATCAGCTGATTGTGAGTATGAGACAGTGGAGGGCAGCGGTGCTGCTGCAGCAAGGGACCAAAGGCAAGTTCAAGGCTCAGCAGCGCTACCACAGGAGGGGGAGGCAGTCACAAAGGTCAGCAGGGTCCAGATACCTGAGGGGCACTATCAGCAGAGCGGCACAACGGGGAAAGACGGAGCGGACCTCAGGCACCAGCGGCGCTCACCAGCTGGAAGCAGAAGGAACGGAGCGGCCCCTTATCAGAGGGAGGGGGGATACCGCCGCCACTGTATAAGCCCTGGGGACGTGGGGACACCTGCTATATATACCAGCGGTGCCTGTAATCAGAGGGAAGCTTGGTATGCCGGCTCCTGAACAGAGGAGGGGGGACCGCTACTATATGAACAGCCCGGAGCGCAGGTAACAGCCGCAAAGGAGAGGAGAGAGCCGGGTGCAGACAGCAGCGGTGGCAGTGAGCCGAGGGGGGGGAAAGGGACGCAGCAGCTTCACAGGGACACCAGGGGACACCGTTACCACCGGAGCAGCCCCAGAACCACGGCAACAGACCCCCAGAAACCCGATAAAAGCCCCGGCTTCAGCCAGGGCTTATCTGACCTGTACAGAAGTAATCAGTATGCAGTCCCGCTCCGTCTCAGTCTCCTGAACTCCGCGTCGTACAGGCTAGGCTAGGCTCACGGTCCCTTGTCGGCAGCAGGGGTCTTATCCACGGGGACCAGTGGGGTTGGGAATCTTTGGTCCGGAGGTGGCAGCGCCTCTTCTTTATGGAGTAAGGTCCTGCGGGTCCGGTCCCGACCTCCGTGAAGTAACGATAGTTGATTGCAGGGCAGGGATTTCCAAGCTGTCGCCGGTGTCCCGGTCTCAGTCCCCTCTTCTCTTTTCTTTCTTGGATCCGTTGAAAGAACAGCTGAAACTGCTGTAGGGTCCCGCTCCCAAAGTAAAAGGCGGAGCAGAGCAGACCTTTACTGCTATTCCAGTCACTTCAAAGCAGCGCTGCTGAGCGACTGGAAACAAGAAAAGGGCCGCAGAGTGACTGGAATCAAGAAAAGGGCCGCCAGTGATCGCCTGGGTGTCAGAACCAGAACCAAAATGTGCCACCCCGTGGATTAAAAATAAGCTCTGACAACAGTCAGGGGGCCCAGTATATAATGTTCAGTTAAATGAAGTGAGAGAAATATGTGCCCCCACCGATCTGTGAGCTTAAAGGGGCACGTCACAGCCTCAAGGACTGGAATGCTCACCAGGACTTACCGCAGCTGCATATAAAGCCTGCTGATAGTCCTTAAGTCCGGTATAAAACGATGTAATCCTGGGTCCGGAGGTAGAAGGGCATAAATGGGTCCACACTCCTGTAGGGCCACGTTACAGAGTCACTTCAATGGTGGATTCTGAGCCTCACCCAAATGTCTGAGCACAAAACATCTCCAGGGTTGATGGGGTTAGCAGGGATTCTTTGGTGTCAAAATGATCCCTGAATGATAGGAAGTCCAAATATATAAGAATTTTGAAAAAAAATCTTCTTTTTGTTGCTTAAAAAGTAGCTTTAAAGCGAAGCCCTCAGGGAGCTCAGGATCAAGCTGCCATCTCGTCCTGTGCTCAGGCCACTCCCCCATCTCACTCTCTTTGAATCTTCTTTATCATGCTAGGATTAACAGGAAAAAGCTAAAAATTTCAGAATTGCACCGTGCAATGTGGAGATATTACTGTTTGTGCATTTACAATATTCATTGATTTTTGCCATTGAAAAACATGTTTTTCATATACCAGAAATGTTTGAAGCTACTGACTGAATGAAAGGAGCTGGCATCTCACTCTCTTTGAATCTTCTTTATCATGCTAGGATTAGCAGGAAAAAGCAAAAAATTTCAGAATTGCACCTTGCAATGTGGAGATATTACTGTTTGTGCATTTACAATATTCATTGATTTTTGCCATTGAAAAACATGTTTTTCATATACCAGAAATGTTTGAAGCTACTGACTGAATGAAAGGAGCTGGCATCTCACTCTCTTTGAATCTTCTTTATCATGCTAGGATTAACAGGAAAAAGCAAAAAATTTCAGAATTGCACCTTGCAATGTGGAGATATTACTGTTTGTGCATTTACAATATTCATTGATTTTTGCCATTGAAAAACATGTTTTTCATATACCAGAAATGTTTGAAGCTACTGACTGAATGAAAGGAGCTGGCATCTCACTCTCTTTGAATCTTCTTTATCATGCTAGGATTAACAGGAAAAAGCTAAAAATTTCAGAATTGCACCGTGCAATGTGGAGATATTACTGTTTGTGCATTTACAATATTCATTGATTTTTGCCATTGAAAAACATGTTTTTCATATACCAGAAATGTTTGAAGCTACTGACTGAATGAAAGGAGCTGGCATCTCACTCTCTTTGAATCTTCTTTATCATGCTAGGATTAGCAGGAAAAAGCAAAAAATTTCAGAATTGCACCTTGCAATGTAGATATATTACTGTTTGTGCATTTACAATATTCATTGATTTTTGCCATTGAAAAACATGTTTTTCATATACCAGAAATGTTTGAAGCTACTGACTGAATGAAAGGAGCTGGCATCTCACTCTCTTTGAATCTTCTTTATCATGCTAGGATTAGCAGGAAAAAGCAAAAAATTTCAGAATTGCACCTTGCAATGTGGAGATATTACTGTTTGTGCATTTACAATATTCATTGATTTTTGCCATTGAAAAACATGTTTTTCATATACCAGAAATGTTTGAAGCTACTGACTGAATGAAAGGAGCTGGCATCTCACTCTCTTTGAATCTTCTTTATCATGCTAGGATTAACAGGAAAAAGCAAAGAATTTCAGAATTGCACCTTGCAATGTGGAGATATTACTGTTTGTGCATTTACAATATTCATTGATTTTTGCCATTGAAAAACATGTTTTTCATATACCAGAAATGTTTGAAGCTACTGACTGAATGAAAGGAGCTGGCATCTCACTCTCTTTGAATCTTCTTTATCATGCTAGGATTAACAGGAAAAAGCTAAAAATTTCAGAATTGCACCGTGCAATGTGGAGATATTACTGTTTGTGCATTTACAATATTCATTGATTTTTGCCATTGAAAAACATGTTTTTCATATACCAGAAATGTTTGAAGCTACTGACTGAATGAAAGGAGCTGGCATCTCACTCTCTTTGAATCTTTATCATGCTAGGATTAGCAGGAAAAAGCAAAAAATTTCAGAATTGCACCTTGCAATGTGGAGATATTACTGTTTGTGCATTTACAATATTCATTGATTTTTGCCATTGAAAAACATGTTTTTCATATACCAGAAATGTTTGAAGCTACTGACTGAATGAAAGGAGCTGGCATCTCACTCTCTTTGAATCTTCTTTATCATGCTAGGATTAACAGGAAAAAGCAAAAAATTTCAGAATTGCACCTTGCAATGTGGAGATATTACTGTTTGTGCATTTACAATATTCATTGATTTTTGCCATTGAAAAACATGTTTTTCATATACCAGAAATGTTTGAAGCTACTGACTGAATGAAAGGAGCTGGCATCTCACTCTCTTTGAATCTTCTTTATCATGCTAGGATTAACAGGAAAAAGCTAAAAATTTCAGAATTGCACCGTGCAATGTGGAGATATTACTGTTTGTGCATTTACAATATTCATTGATTTTTGCCATTGAAAAACATGTTTTTCATATACCAGAAATGTTTGAAGCTACTGACTGAATGAAAGGAGCTGGCATCTCACTCTCTTTGAATCTTCTTTATCATGCTAGGATTAACAGGAAAAAGCAAAAAATTTCAGAATTGCACCTTGCAATGTGGAGATATTACTGTTTGTGCATTTACAATATTCATTGATTTTTGCCATTGAAAAACATGTTTTTCATATACCAGAAATGTTTGAAGCTACTGACTGAATGAAAGGAGCTGGCATCTCACTCTGAATCTTCTTTATCATGCTAGGATTAGCAGGAAAAAGCAAAAAATTTCAAAATTGCACCTTGCAATGTGGAGATATTACTGTTTGTGCATTTACAATATTCATTGATTTTTGCCATTGAAAAACATGTTTTTCATATACCAGAAATGTTTGAAGCTACTGACTGAAAGGAGCTGGCATCTCACTCTCTTTGAATCTTCTTTATCATGCTAGGATTAACAGGAAAAAGCTAAAAATTTCAGAATTGCACCGTGCAATGTGGAGATATTACTGTTTGTGCATTTACAATACTCATTGATTTTTGCCATTGAAAAACATGTTTTTCATATACCAGAAATGTTTGAAGCTACTGACTGAATGAAAGGAGCTGGCATCTCACTCTCTTTGAATCTTCTTTATCATGCTAAGAGGAGCAGGAAAAAGCAAAAAATTTCAGAATTGCACCTTCAATGCGGAGAAATTACTCTTTGTGCATTTACAATATTCATTGATTTTTGCCATTGAAAAACGTCCAGAAATGATTGAAGCTACTGACTGAATGAAAGGAGCTGGCATCTCACTCTCTTTGAATCTTCTTTATCATGCTAAGAGGAGCAGGAAAAAGCAAAAAAATTTCAGAATTGCACCTTGCAATGCGGAGAAATTACTGTTTGTGCATTTACAATATTCATTAATTTTTGCCATTGAAAAACATCATGTTATTCATATACCAGAAATGATTGAAGCTACTGACTGAATGAAAGGAGCTGGCATCTCACTCTCTTTGAATCTTCTTTATCATGCTAAGAGGAGCAGGAAAAAGCAAAAAATTTCAGAATTGCACCTTGCAATGTGGAGAAATTACTGTTTGTGCATTTACAATATTCATTGATTTTTGCCATTGAAAAACATCATGTTATTCATATACCAGAAATGTTTGAAGCTACTGACTGAATGAAAGGAGCTGGCATCTCACTCTCTTTGAATCTTCTTTATCATACTAAGAGGAGCAGGAAAAAGCAAAAAATTTCAGAATTGCACCTTGCAATGCGGAGAAATTACTGTTTGTGCATTTACAATATTCATTGATTTTTGCCATTGAAAAACGTCCAGAAATGATTGAAGCTACTGACTGAATGAAAGGAGCTGGCATCTCACTCTCTTTGAATCTTCTTTATCATGCTAAGAGGAGCAGGAAAAAGCAAAAAATTTCAGAATTGCACCTTGCAATGCAGAGAAATTACTGTTTGTGCATTTACAATATTCATTGATTTTTGCCATTGAAAAACGTCCAGAAATGATTGAAGCTACTGACTGAATGAAAGGAGCTGGCATCTCACTCTCTTTGAATCTTCTTTATCATGCTAGGATTAACAGGAAAAAGCTAAAAATTTCAGCATTGCACCGTGCAATGTGGAGATATTAGTTTGTGCATTTACAATATTCATTGATTTTTGCCATTGAAAAACATGTTTTTCATATACCAGAAATGTTTGAAGCTACTGACTGAATGAAAGGAGCTGGCATCTCACTCTCTTTGAATCTTCTTTATCATGCTAGGATTAGCAGGAAAAAGCAAAAAATTTCAGAATTGCACCTTGCAATGTGGAGATATTACTGTTTGTGCATTTACAATATTCATTGATTTTTGCCATTGAAAAACATGTTTTTCATATACCAGAAATGTTTGAAGCTACTGACTGAATGAAAGGAGCTGGCATCTCACTCTCTTTGAATCTTCTTTATCATGCTAGGATTAACAGGAAAAAGCAAAAAATTTCAGAATTGCACCTTGCAATGTGGAGATATTACTGTTTGTGCATTTACAATATTCATTGATTTTTGCCATTGAAAAACATGTTTTTCATATACCAGAAATGTTTGAAGCTACTGACTGAATGAAAGGAGCTGGCATCTCACTCTGAATCTTCTTTATCATGCTAGGATTAACAGGAAAAAGCTAAAAATTTCAGAATTGCACCGTGCAATGTGGAGATATTACTGTTTGTGCATTTACAATATTCATTGATTTTTGCCATTGAAAAACATGTTTTTCATATACCAGAAATGTTTGAAGCTACTGACTGAATGAAAGGAGCTGGCATCTCACTCTCTTTGAATCTTCTTTATCATGCTAGGATTAACAGGAAAAAGCAAAAAATTTCAGAATTGCACCTTGCAATGTGGAGATATTACTGTTTGTGCATTTACAATATTCATTGATTTTTGCCATTGAAAAACATGTTTTTCATATACCAGAAATGTTTGAAGCTACTGACTGAATGAAAGGAGCTGGCATCTCACTCTCTTTGAATCTTCTTTATCATGCTAGGATTAACAGGAAAAAGCTAAAAATTTCAGAATTGCACCGTGCAATGTGGAGATATTACTGTTTGTGCATTTACAATATTCATTGATTTTTGCCATTGAAAAACATGTTTTTCATATACCAGAAATGTTTGAAGCTACTGACTGAATGAAAGGAGCTGGCATCTCACTCTCTTTGAATCTTCTTTATCATGCTAGGATTAGCAGGAAAAAGCAAAAAATTTCAGAATTGCACCTTGCAATGTGGAGATATTACTGTTTGTGCATTTACAATATTCATTGATTTTTGCCATTGAAAAACATGTTTTTCATATACCAGAAATGTTTGAAGCTACTGACTGAATGAAAGGAGCTGGCATCTCACTCTCTTTGAATCTTCTTTATCATGCTAGGATTAACAGGAAAAAGCTAAAAATTTCAGAATTGCACCGTGCAATGTGGAGATATTACTGTTTGTGCATTTACAATATTCATTGATTTTTGCCATTGAAAAACATGTTTTTCATATACCAGAAATGTTTGAAGCTACTGACTGAATGAAAGGAGCTGGCATCTCACTCTCTTTGAATCTTCTTTATCATGCTAGGATTAGCAGGAAAAAGCAAAAAATTTCAGAATTGCACCTTGCAATGTGGAGATATTACTGTTTGTGCATTTACAATATTCATTGATTTTTGCCATTGAAAAACATGTTTTTCATATACCAGAAATGTTTGAAGCTACTGACTGAATGAAAGGAGCTGGCATCTCACTCTCTTTGAATCTTCTTTATCATGCTAGGATTAACAGGAAAAAGCAAAAAATTTCAGAATTGCACCTTGCAATGTGGAGATATTACTGTTTGTGCATTTACAATATTCATTGATTTTTGCCATTGAAAAACATGTTTTTCATATACCAGAAATGTTTGAAGCTACTGACTGAATGAAAGGAGCTGGCATCTCACTCTCTTTGAATCTTCTTTATCATGCTAGGATTAACAGGAAAAAGCTAAAAATTTCAGAATTGCACCGTGCAATGTGGAGATATTACTGTTTGTGCATTTACAATATTCATTGATTTTTGCCATTGAAAAACATGTTTTTCATATACCAGAAATGTTTGAAGCTACTGACTGAATGAAAGGAGCTGGCATCTCACTCTCTTTGAATCTTCTTTATCATGCTAGGATTAACAGGAAAAAGCTAAAAATTTCAGAATTGCACCGTGCAATGTGGAGATATTACTGTTTGTGCATTTACAATATTCATTGATTTTTGCCATTGAAAAACATCATGTTATTCATATACCAGAAATGTTTGAAGCTACTGACTGAATGAAAGGAGCTGGCATCTCACTCTCTTTGAATCTTCTTTATCATACTAAGAGGAGCAGGAAAAAGCAAAAAATTTCAGAATTGCACCTTGCAATGCGGAGAAATTACTGTTTGTGCATTTACAATATTCATTGATTTTTGCCATTGAAAAACGTCCAGAAATGATTGAAGCTACTGACTGAATGAAAGGAGCTGGCATCTCACTCTCTTTGAATCTTCTTTATCATGCTAAGAGGAGCAGGAAAAAGCAAAAAATTTCAGAATTGCACCTTGCAATGCAGAGAAATTACTGTTTGTGCATTTACAATATTCATTGATTTTTGCCATTGAAAAACATGTTTTTCATATACCAGAAATGTTTGAAGCTACTGACTGAAAGGAGCTGGCATCTCACTCTCTTTGAATCTTCTTTATCATGCTAGGATTAACAGGAAAAAGCTAAAAATTTCAGAATTGCACCGTGCAATGTGGAGATATTACTGTTTGTGCATTTACAATACTCATTGATTTTTGCCATTGAAAAACATGTTTTTCATATACCAGAAATGTTTGAAGCTACTGACTGAATGAAAGGAGCTGGCATCTCACTCTCTTTGAATCTTCTTTATCATGCTAAGAGGAGCAGGAAAAAGCAAAAAATTTCAGAATTGCACCTTCAATGCGGAGAAATTACTCTTTGTGCATTTACAATATTCATTGATTTTTGCCATTGAAAAACGTCCAGAAATGATTGAAGCTACTGACTGAATGAAAGGAGCTGGCATCTCACTCTCTTTGAATCTTCTTTATCATGCTAAGAGGAGCAGGAAAAAGCAAAAAAATTTCAGAATTGCACCTTGCAATGCGGAGAAATTACTGTTTGTGCATTTACAATATTCATTAATTTTTGCCATTGAAAAACATCATGTTATTCATATACCAGAAATGATTGAAGCTACTGACTGAATGAAAGGAGCTGGCATCTCACTCTCTTTGAATCTTCTTTATCATGCTAAGAGGAGCAGGAAAAAGCAAAAAATTTCAGAATTGCACCTTGCAATGTGGAGAAATTACTGTTTGTGCATTTACAATATTCATTGATTTTTGCCATTGAAAAACATCATGTTATTCATATACCAGAAATGTTTGAAGCTACTGACTGAATGAAAGGAGCTGGCATCTCACTCTCTTTGAATCTTCTTTATCATACTAAGAGGAGCAGGAAAAAGCAAAAAATTTCAGAATTGCACCTTGCAATGCGGAGAAATTACTGTTTGTGCATTTACAATATTCATTGATTTTTGCCATTGAAAAACGTCCAGAAATGATTGAAGCTACTGACTGAATGAAAGGAGCTGGCATCTCACTCTCTTTGAATCTTCTTTATCATGCTAAGAGGAGCAGGAAAAAGCAAAAAATTTCAGAATTGCACCTTGCAATGCAGAGAAATTACTGTTTGTGCATTTACAATATTCATTGATTTTTGCCATTGAAAAACGTCCAGAAATGATTGAAGCTACTGACTGAATGAAAGGAGCTGGCATCTCACTCTCTTTGAATCTTCTTTATCATGCTAGGATTAACAGGAAAAAGCTAAAAATTTCAGCATTGCACCGTGCAATGTGGAGATATTAGTTTGTGCATTTACAATATTCATTGATTTTTGCCATTGAAAAACATGTTTTTCATATACCAGAAATGTTTGAAGCTACTGACTGAATGAAAGGAGCTGGCATCTCACTCTCTTTGAATCTTCTTTATCATGCTAGGATTAGCAGGAAAAAGCAAAAAATTTCAGAATTGCACCTTGCAATGTGGAGATATTACTGTTTGTGCATTTACAATATTCATTGATTTTTGCCATTGAAAAACATGTTTTTCATATACCAGAAATGTTTGAAGCTACTGACTGAATGAAAGGAGCTGGCATCTCACTCTCTTTGAATCTTCTTTATCATGCTAGGATTAACAGGAAAAAGCAAAAAATTTCAGAATTGCACCTTGCAATGTGGAGATATTACTGTTTGTGCATTTACAATATTCATTGATTTTTGCCATTGAAAAACATGTTTTTCATATACCAGAAATGTTTGAAGCTACTGACTGAATGAAAGGAGCTGGCATCTCACTCTGAATCTTCTTTATCATGCTAGGATTAACAGGAAAAAGCTAAAAATTTCAGAATTGCACCGTGCAATGTGGAGATATTACTGTTTGTGCATTTACAATATTCATTGATTTTTGCCATTGAAAAACATGTTTTTCATATACCAGAAATGTTTGAAGCTACTGACTGAATGAAAGGAGCTGGCATCTCACTCTCTTTGAATCTTCTTTATCATGCTAGGATTAACAGGAAAAAGCAAAAAATTTCAGAATTGCACCTTGCAATGTGGAGATATTACTGTTTGTGCATTTACAATATTCATTGATTTTTGCCATTGAAAAACATGTTTTTCATATACCAGAAATGTTTGAAGCTACTGACTGAATGAAAGGAGCTGGCATCTCACTCTCTTTGAATCTTCTTTATCATGCTAGGATTAACAGGAAAAAGCTAAAAATTTCAGAATTGCACCGTGCAATGTGGAGATATTACTGTTTGTGCATTTACAATATTCATTGATTTTTGCCATTGAAAAACATGTTTTTCATATACCAGAAATGTTTGAAGCTACTGACTGAATGAAAGGAGCTGGCATCTCACTCTCTTTGAATCTTCTTTATCATGCTAGGATTAGCAGGAAAAAGCAAAAAATTTCAGAATTGCACCTTGCAATGTGGAGATATTACTGTTTGTGCATTTACAATATTCATTGATTTTTGCCATTGAAAAACATGTTTTTCATATACCAGAAATGTTTGAAGCTACTGACTGAATGAAAGGAGCTGGCATCTCACTCTCTTTGAATCTTCTTTATCATGCTAGGATTAACAGGAAAAAGCTAAAAATTTCAGAATTGCACCGTGCAATGTGGAGATATTACTGTTTGTGCATTTACAATATTCATTGATTTTTGCCATTGAAAAACATGTTTTTCATATACCAGAAATGTTTGAAGCTACTGACTGAATGAAAGGAGCTGGCATCTCACTCTCTTTGAATCTTCTTTATCATGCTAGGATTAGCAGGAAAAAGCAAAAAATTTCAGAATTGCACCTTGCAATGTGGAGATATTACTGTTTGTGCATTTACAATATTCATTGATTTTTGCCATTGAAAAACATGTTTTTCATATACCAGAAATGTTTGAAGCTACTGACTGAATGA
Organism: Phyllobates terribilis; assembly: GCF_046119375.1. Taxonomy (NCBI): domain Eukaryota; kingdom Metazoa; phylum Chordata; class Amphibia; order Anura; family Dendrobatidae; genus Phyllobates; species Phyllobates terribilis. The sequence continues at coordinate 44,378 of NW_027365755.1, read as the reverse complement.
AAGGAGCTGGCATCTCACTCTCTTTGAATCTTCTTTATCATGCTAGGATTAACAGGAAAAAGCAAAAAATTTCAGAATTGCACCTTGCAATGTGGAGATATTACTGTTTGTGCATTTACAATATTCATTGATTTTTGCCATTGAAAAACATGTTTTTCATATACCAGAAATGTTTGAAGCTACTGACTGAATGAAAGGAGCTGGCATCTCACTCTCTTTGAATCTTCTTTATCATGCTAGGATTAACAGGAAAAAGCTAAAAATTTCAGAATTGCACCGTGCAATGTGGAGATATTACTGTTTGTGCATTTACAATATTCATTGATTTTTGCCATTGAAAAACATGTTTTTCATATACCAGAAATGTTTGAAGCTACTGACTGAATGAAAGGAGCTGGCATCTCACTCTCTTTGAATCTTCTTTATCATGCTAGGATTAACAGGAAAAAGCTAAAAATTTCAGAATTGCACCGTGCAATGTGGAGATATTACTGTTTGTGCATTTACAATATTCATTGATTTTTGCCATTGAAAAACATCATGTTATTCATATACCAGAAATGTTTGAAGCTACTGACTGAATGAAAGGAGCTGGCATCTCACTCTCTTTGAATCTTCTTTATCATACTAAGAGGAGCAGGAAAAAGCAAAAAATTTCAGAATTGCACCTTGCAATGCGGAGAAATTACTGTTTGTGCATTTACAATATTCATTGATTTTTGCCATTGAAAAACGTCCAGAAATGATTGAAGCTACTGACTGAATGAAAGGAGCTGGCATCTCACTCTCTTTGAATCTTCTTTATCATGCTAAGAGGAGCAGGAAAAAGCAAAAAATTTCAGAATTGCACCTTGCAATGCAGAGAAATTACTGTTTGTGCATTTACAATATTCATTGATTTTTGCCATTGAAAAACGTCCAGAAATGATTGAAGCTACTGACTGAATGAAAGGAGCTGGCATCTCACTCTCTTTGAATCTTCTTTATCATGCTAGGATTAACAGGAAAAAGCTAAAAATTTCAGCATTGCACCGTGCAATGTGGAGATATTAGTTTGTGCATTTACAATATTCATTGATTTTTGCCATTGAAAAACATGTTTTTCATATACCAGAAATGTTTGAAGCTACTGACTGAATGAAAGGAGCTGGCATCTCACTCTCTTTGAATCTTCTTTATCATGCTAGGATTAGCAGGAAAAAGCAAAAAATTTCAGAATTGCACCTTGCAATGTGGAGATATTACTGTTTGTGCATTTACAATATTCATTGATTTTTGCCATTGAAAAACATGTTTTTCATATACCAGAAATGTTTGAAGCTACTGACTGAATGAAAGGAGCTGGCATCTCACTCTCTTTGAATCTTCTTTATCATGCTAGGATTAACAGGAAAAAGCAAAAAATTTCAGAATTGCACCTTGCAATGTGGAGATATTACTGTTTGTGCATTTACAATATTCATTGATTTTTGCCATTGAAAAACATGTTTTTCATATACCAGAAATGTTTGAAGCTACTGACTGAATGAAAGGAGCTGGCATCTCACTCTGAATCTTCTTTATCATGCTAGGATTAACAGGAAAAAGCTAAAAATTTCAGAATTGCACCGTGCAATGTGGAGATATTACTGTTTGTGCATTTACAATATTCATTGATTTTTGCCATTGAAAAACATGTTTTTCATATACCAGAAATGTTTGAAGCTACTGACTGAATGAAAGGAGCTGGCATCTCACTCTCTTTGAATCTTCTTTATCATGCTAGGATTAACAGGAAAAAGCAAAAAATTTCAGAATTGCACCTTGCAATGTGGAGATATTACTGTTTGTGCATTTACAATATTCATTGATTTTTGCCATTGAAAAACATGTTTTTCATATACCAGAAATGTTTGAAGCTACTGACTGAATGAAAGGAGCTGGCATCTCACTCTCTTTGAATCTTCTTTATCATGCTAGGATTAACAGGAAAAAGCTAAAAATTTCAGAATTGCACCGTGCAATGTGGAGATATTACTGTTTGTGCATTTACAATATTCATTGATTTTTGCCATTGAAAAACATGTTTTTCATATACCAGAAATGTTTGAAGCTACTGACTGAATGAAAGGAGCTGGCATCTCACTCTCTTTGAATCTTCTTTATCATGCTAGGATTAGCAGGAAAAAGCAAAAAATTTCAGAATTGCACCTTGCAATGTGGAGATATTACTGTTTGTGCATTTACAATATTCATTGATTTTTGCCATTGAAAAACATGTTTTTCATATACCAGAAATGTTTGAAGCTACTGACTGAATGAAAGGAGCTGGCATCTCACTCTCTTTGAATCTTCTTTATCATGCTAGGATTAACAGGAAAAAGCTAAAAATTTCAGAATTGCACCGTGCAATGTGGAGATATTACTGTTTGTGCATTTACAATATTCATTGATTTTTGCCATTGAAAAACATGTTTTTCATATACCAGAAATGTTTGAAGCTACTGACTGAATGAAAGGAGCTGGCATCTCACTCTCTTTGAATCTTCTTTATCATGCTAGGATTAGCAGGAAAAAGCAAAAAATTTCAGAATTGCACCTTGCAATGTGGAGATATTACTGTTTGTGCATTTACAATATTCATTGATTTTTGCCATTGAAAAACATGTTTTTCATATACCAGAAATGTTTGAAGCTACTGACTGAATGAAAGGAGCTGGCATCTCACTCTCTTTGAATCTTCTTTATCATGCTAGGATTAACAGGAAAAAGCAAAAAATTTCAGAATTGCACCTTGCAATGTGGAGATATTACTGTTTGTGCATTTACAATATTCATTGATTTTTGCCATTGAAAAACATGTTTTTCATATACCAGAAATGTTTGAAGCTACTGACTGAATGAAAGGAGCTGGCATCTCACTCTCTTTGAATCTTCTTTATCATGCTAGGATTAACAGGAAAAAGCTAAAAATTTCAGAATTGCACCGTGCAATGTGGAGATATTACTGTTTGTGCATTTACAATATTCATTGATTTTTGCCATTGAAAAACATGTTTTTCATATACCAGAAATGTTTGAAGCTACTGACTGAATGAAAGGAGCTGGCATCTCACTCTCTTTGAATCTTCTTTATCATGCTAGGATTAGCAGGAAAAAGCAAAAAATTTCAGAATTGCACCTTGCAATGTGGAGATATTACTGTTTGTGCATTTACAATATTCATTGATTTTTGCCATTGAAAAACATGTTTTTCATATACCAGAAATGTTTGAAGCTACTGACTGAATGAAAGGAGCTGGCATCTCACTCTCTTTGAATCTTCTTTATCATGCTAGGATTAACAGGAAAAAGCTAAAAATTTCAGAATTGCACCGTGCAATGTGGAGATATTACTGTTTGTGCATTTACAATATTCATTGATTTTTGCCATTGAAAAACATGTTTTTCATATACCAGAAATGTTTGAAGCTACTGACTGAATGAAAGGAGCTGGCATCTCACTCTCTTTGAATCTTCTTTATCATGCTAGGATTAGCAGGAAAAAGCAAAAAATTTCAGAATTGCACCTTGCAATGTGGAGATATTACTGTTTGTGCATTTACAATATTCGTTGATTTTTGCCATTGAAAAACATGTTTTTCATATACCAGAAATGTTTGAAGCTACTGACTGAATGAAAGGAGCTGGCATCTCACTCTCTTTGAATCTTCTTTATCATGCTAGGATTAACAGGAAAAAGCAAAAAATTTCAGAATTGCACCTTGCAATGTGGAGATATTACTGTTTGTGCATTTACAATATTCATTGATTTTTGCCATTGAAAAACATGTTTTTCATATACCAGAAATGTTTGAAGCTACTGACTGAATGAAAGGAGCTGGCATCTCACTCTCTTTGAATCTTCTTTATCATGCTAGGATTAACAGGAAAAAGCTAAAAATTTCAGAATTGCACCGTGCAATGTGGAGATATTACTGTTTGTGCATTTACAATATTCATTGATTTTTGCCATTGAAAAACATGTTTTTCATATACCAGAAATGTTTGAAGCTACTGACTGAATGAAAGGAGCTGGCATCTCACTCTCTTTGAATCTTCTTTATCATGCTAGGATTAGCAGGAAAAAGCAAAAAATTTCAGAATTGCACCTTGCAATGTGGAGATATTACTGTTTGTGCATTTACAATATTCATTGATTTTTGCCATTGAAAAACATGTTTTTCATATACCAGAAATGTTTGAAGCTACTGACTGAATGAAAGGAGCTGGCATCTCACTCTCTTTGAATCTTCTTTATCATGCTAGGATTAGCAGGAAAAAGCAAAAAATTTCAGAATTGCACCTTGCAATGTGGAGATATTACTGTTTGTGCATTTACAATATTCATTGATTTTTGCCATTGAAAAACATGTTTTTCATATACCAGAAATGTTTGAAGCTACTGACTGAATGAAAGGAGCTGGCATCTCACTCTCTTTGAATCTTCTTTATCATGCTAGGATTAACAGGAAAAAGCAAAGAATTTCAGAATTGCACCTTGCAATGTGGAGATATTACTGTTTGTGCATTTACAATATTCATTGATTTTTGATATTGAAAAACATGTTTTTCATATACCAGAAATGTTTGAAGCTACTGACTGAATGAAAGGAGCTGGCATCTCACTCTCTTTGAATCTTCTTTATCATGCTAGGATTAACAGGAAAAAGCTAAAAATTTCAGAATTGCACCGTGCAATGTGGAGATATTACTGTTTGTGCATTTACAATATTCATTGATTTTTGCCATTGAAAAACATGTTTTTCATATACCAGAAATGTTTGAAGCTACTGACTGAATGAAAGAAGCTGGCATCTCACTCTCTTTGAATCTTTATCATGCTAGGATTAGCAGGAAAAAGCAAAAAATTTCAGAATTGCACCTTGCAATGTGGAGATATTACTGTTTGTGCATTTACAATATTCATTGATTTTTGCCATTGAAAAACATGTTTTTCATATACCAGAAATGTTTGAAGCTACTGACTGAATGAAAGGAGCTGGCATCTCACTCTCTTTGAATCTTCTTTATCATGCTAGGATTAACAGGAAAAAGCAAAAAATTTCAGAATTGCACCTTGCAATGTGGAGATATTACTGTTTGTGCATTTACAATATTCATTGATTTTTGCCATTGAAAAACATGTTTTTCATATACCAGAAATGTTTGAAGCTACTGACTGAATGAAAGGAGCTGGCATCTCACTCTCTTTGAATCTTCTTTATCATGCTAGGATTAACAGGAAAAAGCTAAAAATTTCAGAATTGCACCGTGCAATGTGGAGATATTACTGTTTGTGCATTTACAATATTCATTGATTTTTGCCATTGAAAAACATGTTTTTCATATACCAGAAATGTTTGAAGCTACTGACTGAATGAAAGGAGCTGGCATCTCACTCTCTTTGAATCTTCTTTATCATGCTAAGAGGAGCAGGAAAAAGCAAAAAATTTCAGAATTGCACCTTCAATGCGGAGAAATTACTCTTTGTGCATTTACAATATTCATTGATTTTTGCCATTGAAAAACGTCCAGAAATGATTGAAGCTACTGACTGAATGAAAGGAGCTGGCATCTCACTCTCTTTGAATCTTCTTTATCATGCTAAGAGGAGCAGGAAAAAGCAAAAAAATTTCAGAATTGCACCTTGCAATGCGGAGAAATTACTGTTTGTGCATTTACAATATTCATTAATTTTTGCCATTGAAAAACATCATGTTATTCATATACCAGAAATGATTGAAGCTACTGACTGAATGAAAGGAGCTGGCATCTCACTCTCTTTGAATCTTCTTTATCATGCTAAGAGGAGCAGGAAAAAGCAAAAAATTTCAGAATTGCACCTTGCAATGTGGAGAAATTACTGTTTGTGCATTTACAATATTCATTGATTTTTGCCATTGAAAAACATCATGTTATTCATATACCTGAAATGTTTGAAGCTACTGACTGAATGAAAGGAGCTGGCATCTCACTCTCTTTGAATCTTCTTTATCATACTAAGAGGAGCAGGAAAAAGCAAAAAATTTCAGAATTGCACCTTGCAAAGCGGAGAAATTACTGTTTGTGCATTTACAATATTCATTGATTTTTGCCATTGAAAAACGTCCAGAAATGATTGAAGCTACTGACTGAATGAAAGGAGCTGGCATCTCACTCTCTTTGAATCTTCTTTATCATGCTAAGAGGAGCAGGAAAAAGCAAAAAATTTCAGAATTGCACCTTGCAATGCAGAGAAATTACTGTTTGTGCATTTACAATATTCATTGATTTTTGCCATTGAAAAACGTCCAGAAATGATTGAAGCTACTGACTGAATGAAAGGAGCTGGCATCTCACTCTCTTTGAATCTTCTTTATCATGCTAAGAGGAGCAGGAAAAAGCAAAAAATTTCAGAATTGCACCTTGCAATGCGGAGAAATTACTGTTTGTGCATTTACAATATTCATTGATTTTTGCCGCCATTGAAAAACATCATGTTATTCATATACCAGAAATGTTTGAAGCTACTGACTGAATGAAAGGAGCTGGCATCTCACTCTCTTTGAATCTTCTTTATCATGCTAGGATTAACAGGAAAAAGCTAAAAATTTCAGAATTGCACCGTGCAATGTGGAGATATTACTGTTTGTGCATTTACAATATTCATTGATTTTTGCCATTGAAAAACATGTTTTTCATATACCAGAAATGTTTGAAGCTACTGACTGAATGAAAGGAGCTGGCATCTCACTCTCTTTGAATCTTCTTTATCATGCTAGGATTAGCAGGAAAAAGCAAAAAATTTCAGAATTGCTCCTTGCAATGTGGAGATATTACTGTTTGTGCATTTACAATATTCATTGATTTTTGCCATTGAAAAACATGTTTTTCATATACCAGAAATGTTTGAAGCTACTGACTGAATGAAAGGAGCTGGCATCTCACTCTCTTTGAATCTTCTTTATCATGCTAGGATTAACAGGAAAAAGCAAAAAATTTCAGAATTGCACCTTGCAATGTGGAGATATTACTGTTTGTGCATTTACAATATTCATTGATTTTTGCCATTGAAAAACATGTTTTTCATATACCAGAAATGTTTGAAGCTACTGACTGAATGAAAGGAGCTGGCATCTCACTCTCTTTGAATCTTCTTTATCATGCTAGGATTAACAGGAAAAAGCAAAAAATTTCAGAATTGCACCTTGCAATGTGGAGATATTACTGTTTGTGCATATACAATATTCATTGATTTTTGCCATTGAAAAACATGTTTTTCATATACCAGAAATGTTTGAAGCTACTGACTGAATGAAAGGAGCTGGCATCTCAACCTCTTTGAATCTTCTTTATCATGCTAGGATTAACAGGAAAAAGCTAAAAATTTCAGAATTGCACCGTGCAATGTGGAGATATTACTGTTTGTGCATTTACAATATTCATTGATTTTTGCCATTGAAAAACATGTTTTTCATATACCAGAAATGTTTGAAGCTACTGACTGAATGAAAGGAGCTGGCATCTCACTCTCTTTGAATCTTCTTTATCATGCTAGGATTAGCAGGAAAAAGCAAAAAATTTCAGAATTGCACCTTGCAATGTGGAGATATTACTGTTTGTGCATTTACAATATTCATTGATTTTTGCCATTGAAAAACATGTTTTTCATATACCAGAAATGTTTGAAGCTACTGACTGAATGAAAGGAGCTGGCATCTCACTCTCTTTGAATCTTCTTTATCATGCTAGGATTAACAGGAAAAAGCTAAAAATTTCAGAATTGCACCGTGCAATGTGGAGATATTACTGTTTGTGCATTTACAATATTCATTGATTTTTGCCATTGAAAAACATGTTTTTCATATACCAGAAATGTTTGAAGCTACTGACTGAATGAAAGGAGCTGGCATCTCACTCTCTTTGAATCTTCTTTATCATGCTAGGATTAGCAGGAAAAAGCAAAAAATTTCAGAATTGCACCTTGCAATGTGGAGATATTACTGTTTGTGCATTTACAATATTCATTGATTTTTGCCATTGAAAAACATGTTTTTCATATACCAGAAATGTTTGAAGCTACTGACTGAATGAAAGGAGCTGGCATCTCACTCTCTTTGAATCTTCTTTATCATGCTAGGATTAACAGGAAAAAGCAAAAAATTTCAGAATTGCACCTTGCAATGTGGAGATATTACTGTTTGTGCATTTACAATATTCATTGATTTTTGCCATTGAAAAACATGTTTTTCATATACCAGAAATGTTTGAAGCTACTGACTGAATGAAAGGAGCTGGCATCTCACTCTCTTTGAATCTTCTTTATCATGCTAGGATTAACAGGAAAAAGCTAAAAATTTCAGAATTGCACCGTGCAATGTGGAGATATTACTGTTTGTGCATTTACAATATTCATTGATTTTTGCCATTGAAAAACATGTTTTTCATATACCAGAAATGTTTGAAGCTACTGACTGAATGAAAGGAGCTGGCATCTCACTCTCTTTGAATCTTCTTTATCATGCTAGGATTAGCAGGAAAAAGCAAAAAATTTCAAAATTGCACCTTGCAATGTGGAGATATTACTGTTTGTGCATTTACAATATTCATTGATTTTTGCCATTGAAAAACATGTTTTTCATATACCAGAAATGTTTGAAGCTACTGACTGAAAGGAGCTGGCATCTCACTCTCTTTGAATCTTTATCATGCTAGGATTAACAGGAAAAAGCTAAAAATTTCAGAATTGCACCGTGCAATGTGGAGATATTACTGTTTGTGCATTTACAATACTCATTGATTTTTGCCATTGAAAAACATGTTTTTCATATACCAGAAATGTTTGAAGCTACTGACTGAATGAAAGGAGCTGGCATCTCACTCTCTTTGAATCTTCTTTATCATGCTAAGAGGAGCAGGAAAAAGCAAAAAATTTCAGAATTGCACCTTCAATGCGGAGAAATTACTCTTTGTGCATTTACAATATTCATTGATTTTTGCCATTGAAAAACGTCCAGAAATGATTGAAGCTACTGACTGAATGAAAGGAGCTGGCATCTCACTCTCTTTGAATCTTCTTTATCATGCTAAGAGGAGCAGGAAAAAGCAAAAAATTTCAGAATTGCACCTTGCAATGCGGAGAAATTACTGTTTGTGCATTTACAATATTCATTGATTTTTGCCGCCATTGAAAAACATCATGTTATTCATATACCAGAAATGTTTGAAGCTACTGACTGAATGAAAGGAGCTGGCATCTCACTCTCTTTGAATCTTCTTTATCATGCTAGGATTAACAGGAAAAAGCTAAAAATTTCAGAATTGCACCGTGCAATGTGGAGATATTACTGTTTGTGCATTTACAATATTCATTGATTTTTGCCATTGAAAAACATGTTTTTCATATACCAGAAATGTTTGAAGCTACTGACTGAATGAAAGGAGCTGGCATCTCACTCTCTTTGAATCTTCTTTATCATGCTAGGATTAACAGGAAAAAGCAAAAAATTTCAGAATTGCACCTTGCAATGTGGAGATATTACTGTTTGTGCATTTACAATATTCATTGATTTTTGCCATTGAAAAACATGTTTTTCATATACCAGAAATGTTTGAAGCTACTGACTGAATGAAAGGAGCTGGCATCTCACTCTGAATCTTCTTTATCATGCTAGGATTAGCAGGAAAAAGCAAAAAATTTCAAAATTGCACCTTGCAATGTGGAGATATTACTGTTTGTGCATTTACAATATTCATTGATTTTTGCCATTGAAAAACATGTTTTTCATATACCAGAAATGTTTGAAGCTACTGACTGAAAGGAGCTGGCATCTCACTCTCTTTGAATCTTCTTTATCATGCTAGGATTAACAGGAAAAAGCTAAAAATTTCAGAATTGCACCGTGCAATGTGGAGATATTACTGTTTGTGCATTTACAATACTCATTGATTTTTGCCATTGAAAAACATGTTTTTCATATACCAGAAATGTTTGAAGCTACTGACTGAATGAAAGGAGCTGGCATCTCACTCTCTTTGAATCTTCTTTATCATGCTAAGAGGAGCAGGAAAAAGCAAAAAATTTCAGAATTGCACCTTCAATGCGGAGAAATTACTCTTTGTGCATTTACAATATTCATTGATTTTTGCCATTGAAAAACGTCCAGAAATGATTGAAGCTACTGACTGAATGAAAGGAGCTGGCATCTCACTCTCTTTGAATCTTCTTTATCATGCTAAGAGGAGCAGGAAAAAGCAAAAAAATTTCAGAATTGCACCTTGCAATGCGGAGAAATTACTGTTTGTGCATTTACAATATTCATTAATTTTTGCCATTGAAAAACATCATGTTATTCATATACCAGAAATGATTGAAGCTACTGACTGAATGAAAGGAGCTGGCATCTCACTCTCTTTGAATCTTCTTTATCATGCTAAGAGGAGCAGGAAAAAGCAAAAAATTTCAGAATTGCACCTTGCAATGTGGAGAAATTACTGTTTGTGCATTTACAATATTCATTGATTTTTGCCATTGAAAAACATCATGTTATTCATATACCAGAAATGTTTGAAGCTACTGACTGAATGAAAGGAGCTGGCATCTCACTCTCTTTGAATCTTCTTTATCATACTAAGAGGAGCAGGAAAAAGCAAAAAATTTCAGAATTGCACCTTGCAATGCGGAGAAATTACTGTTTGTGCATTTACAATATTCATTGATTTTTGCCATTGAAAAACGTCCAGAAATGATTGAAGCTACTGACTGAATGAAAGGAGCTGGCATCTCACTCTCTTTGAATCTTCTTTATCATGCTAAGAGGAGCAGGAAAAAGCAAAAAATTTCAGAATTGCACCTTGCAATGCAGAGAAATTACTGTTTGTGCATTTACAATATTCATTGATTTTTGCCATTGAAAAACATCCAGAAATGATTGAAGCTACTGACTGAATGAAAGGAGCTGGCATCTCACTCTCTTTGAATCTTCTTTATCATGCTAAGAGGAGCAGGAAAAAGCAAAAAATTTCAGAATTGCACCTTGCAATGCGGAGAAATTACTGTTTGTGCATTTACAATATTCATTGATTTTTGCCGCCATTGAAAAACATCATGTTATTCATATACCAGAAATGTTTGAAGCTACTGACTGAATGAAAGGAGCTGGCATCTCACTCTCTTTGAATCTTCTTTATCATGCTAGGATTAACAGGAAAAAGCTAAAAATTTCAGAATTGCACCGTGCAATGTGGAGATATTACTGTTTGTGCATTTACAATATTCATTGATTTTTGCCATTGAAAAACATGTTTTTCATATACCAGAAATGTTTGAAGCTACTGACTGAATGAAAGGAGCTGGCATCTCACTCTCTTTGAATCTTCTTTATCATGCTAGGATTAGCAGGAAAAAGCAAAAAATTTCAGAATTGCTCCTTGCAATGTGGAGATATTAGTTTGTGCATTTACAATATTCATTGATTTTTGCCATTGAAAAACATGTTTTTCATATACCAGAAATGTTTGAAGCTACTGACTGAATGAAAGGAGCTGGCATCTCAACCTCTTTGAATCTTCTTTATCATGCTAGGATTAACAGGAAAAAGCTAAAAATTTCAGAATTGCACCGTGCAATGTGGAGATATTACTGTTTGTGCATTTACAATATTCATTGATTTTTGCCATTGAAAAACATGTTTTTCATATACCAGAAATGTTTGAAGCTACTGACTGAATGAAAGGAGCTGGCATCTCACTCTCTTTGAATCTTCTTTATCATGCTAGGATTAGCAGGAAAAAGCAAAAAATTTCAGAATTGCACCTTGCAATGTGGAGATATTACTGTTTGTGCATTTACAATATTCATTGATTTTTGCCATTGAAAAACATGTTTTTCATATACCAGAAATGTTTGAAGCTACTGACTGAATGAAAGGAGCTGGCATCTCACTCTCTTTGAATCTTCTTTATCATGCTAGGATTAACAGGAAAAAGCTAAAAATTTCAGAATTGCACCGTGCAATGTGGAGATATTACTGTTTGTGCATTTACAATATTCATTGATTTTTGCCATTGAAAAACATGTTTTTCATATACCAGAAATGTTTGAAGCTACTGACTGAATGAAAGGAGCTGGCATCTCACTCTCTTTGAATCTTCTTTATCATGCTAGGATTAGCAGGAAAAAGCAAAAAATTTCAGAATTGCACCTTGCAATGTGGAGATATTACTGTTTGTGCATTTACAATATTCATTGATTTTTGCCATTGAAAAACATGTTTTTCATATACCAGAAATGTTTGAAGCTACTGACTGAATGAAAGGAGCTGGCATCTCACTCTCTTTGAATCTTCTTTATCATGCTAGGATTAACAGGAAAAAGCAAAAAATTTCAGAATTGCACCTTGCAATGTGGAGATATTACTGTTTGTGCATTTACAATATTCATTGATTTTTGCCATTGAAAAACATGTTTTTCATATACCAGAAATGTTTGAAGCTACTGACTGAATGAAAGGAGCTGGCATCTCACTCTCTTTGAATCTTCTTTATCATGCTAGGATTAACAGGAAAAAGCTAAAAATTTCAGAATTGCACCGTGCAATGTGGAGATATTACTGTTTGTGCATTTACAATATTCATTGATTTTTGCCATTGAAAAACATGTTTTTCATATACCAGAAATGTTTGAAGCTACTGACTGAATGAAAGGAGCTGGCATCTCACTCTCTTTGAATCTTCTTTATCATGCTAGGATTAACAGGAAAAAGCAAAAAATTTCAGAATTGCACCTTGCAATGTGGAGATATTACTGTTTGTGCATTTACAATATTCATTGATTTTTGCCATTGAAAAACATGTTTTTCATATACCAGAAATGTTTGAAGCTACTGACTGAATGAAAGGAGCTGGCATCTCACTCTGAATCTTCTTTATCATGCTAGGATTAGCAGGAAAAAGCAAAAAATTTCAAAATTGCACCTTGCAATGTGGAGATATTACTGTTTGTGCATTTACAATATTCATTGATTTTTGCCATTGAAAAACATGTTTTTCATATACCAGAAATGTTTGAAGCTACTGACTGAAAGGAGCTGGCATCTCACTCTCTTTGAATCTTCTTTATCATGCTAGGATTAACAGGAAAAAGCTAAAAATTTCAGAATTGCACCGTGCAATGTGGAGATATTACTGTTTGTGCATTTACAATACTCATTGATTTTTGCCATTGAAAAACATGTTTTTCATATACCAGAAATGTTTGAAGCTACTGACTGAATGAAAGGAGCTGGCATCTCACTCTCTTTGAATCTTCTTTATCATGCTAAGAGGAGCAGGAAAAAGCAAAAAATTTCAGAATTGCACCTTCAATGCGGAGAAATTACTCTTTGTGCATTTACAATATTCATTGATTTTTGCCATTGAAAAACGTCCAGAAATGATTGAAGCTACTGACTGAATGAAAGGAGCTGGCATCTCACTCTCTTTGAATCTTCTTTATCATGCTAAGAGGAGCAGGAAAAAGCAAAAAATTTCAGAATTGCACCTTGCAATGCGGAGAAATTACTGTTTGTGCATTTACAATATTCATTGATTTTTGCCGCCATTGAAAAACATCATGTTATTCATATACCAGAAATGTTTGAAGCTACTGACTGAATGAAAGGAGCTGGCATCTCACTCTCTTTGAATCTTCTTTATCATGCTAGGATTAACAGGAAAAAGCTAAAAATTTCAGAATTGCACCGTGCAATGTGGAGATATTACTGTTTGTGCATTTACAATATTCATTGATTTTTGCCATTGAAAAACATGTTTTTCATATACCAGAAATGTTTGAAGCTACTGACTGAATGAAAGGAGCTGGCATCTCACTCTCTTTGAATCTTCTTTATCATGCTAGGATTAGCAGGAAAAAGCAAAAAATTTCAGAATTGCTCCTTGCAATGTGGAGATATTACTGTTTGTGCATTTACAATATTCATTGATTTTTGCCATTGAAAAACATGTTTTTCATATACCAGAAATGTTTGAAGCTACTGACTGAATGAAAGGAGCTGGCATCTCACTCTCTTTGAATCTTCTTTATCATGCTAGGATTAACAGGAAAAAGCAAAAAATTTCAGAATTGCACCTTGCAATGTGGAGATATTACTGTTTGTGCATTTACAATATTCATTGATTTTTGCCATTGAAAAACATGTTTTTCATATACCAGAAATGTTTGAAGCTACTGACTGAATGAAAGGAGCTGGCATCTCACTCTCTTTGAATCTTCTTTATCATGCTAGGATTAACAGGAAAAAGCAAAAAATTTCAGAATTGCACCTTGCAATGTGGAGATATTACTGTTTGTGCATATACAATATTCATTGATTTTTGCCATTGAAAAACATGTTTTTCATATACCAGAAATGTTTGAAGCTACTGACTGAATGAAAGGAGCTGGCATCTCACTCTCTTTGAATCTTCTTTATCATGCTAGGATTAACAGGAAAAAGCTAAAAATTTCAGAATTGCACCGTGCAATGTGGAGATATTACTGTTTGTGCATTTACAATACTCATTGATTTTTGCCATTGAAAAACATGTTTTTCATATACCAGAAATGTTTGAAGCTACTGACTGAATGAAAGGAGCTGGCATCTCACTCTCTTTGAATCTTCTTTATCATGCTAAGAGGAGCAGGAAAAAGCAAAAAATTTCAGAATTGCACCTTCAATGCGGAGAAATTACTCTTTGTGCATTTACAATATTCATTGATTTTTGCCATTGAAAAACGTCCAGAAATGATTGAAGCTACTGACTGAATGAAAGGAGCTGGCATCTCACTCTCTTTGAATCTTCTTTATCATGCTAAGAGGAGCAGGAAAAAGCAAAAAATTTCAGAATTGCACCTTGCAATGCGGAGAAATTACTGTTTGTGCATTTACAATATTCATTGATTTTTGCCGCCATTGAAAAACATCATGTTATTCATATACCAGAAATGTTTGAAGCTACTGACTGAATGAAAGGAGCTGGCATCTCACTCTCTTTGAATCTTCTTTATCATGCTAGGATTAACAGGAAAAAGCTAAAAATTTCAGAATTGCACCGTGCAATGTGGAGATATTACTGTTTGTGCATTTACAATATTCATTGATTTTTGCCATTGAAAAACATGTTTTTCATATACCAGAAATGTTTGAAGCTACTGACTGAATGAAAGGAGCTGGCATCTCACTCTCTTTGAATCTTCTTTATCATGCTAGGATTAGCAGGAAAAAGCAAAAAATTTCAGAATTGCTCCTTGCAATGTGGAGATATTACTGTTTGTGCATTTACAATATTCATTGATTTTTGCCATTGAAAAACATGTTTTTCATATACCAGAAATGTTTGAAGCTACTGACTGAATGAAAGGAGCTGGCATCTCACTCTCTTTGAATCTTCTTTATCATGCTAGGATTAACAGGAAAAAGCAAAAAATTTCAGAATTGCACCTTGCAATGTGGAGATATTACTGTTTGTGCATTTACAATATTCATTGATTTTTGCCATTGAAAAACATGTTTTTCATATACCAGAAATGTTTGAAGCTACTGACTGAATGAAAGGAGCTGGCATCTCACTCTCTTTGAATCTTCTTTATCATGCTAGGATTAACAGGAAAAAGCAAAAAATTTCAGAATTGCACCTTGCAATGTGGAGATATTACTGTTTGTGCATATACAATATTCATTGATTTTTGCCATTGAAAAACATGTTTTTCATATACCAGAAATGTTTGAAGCTACTGACTGAATGAAAGGAGCTGGCATCTCAACCTCTTTGAATCTTCTTTATCATGCTAGGATTAACAGGAAAAAGCTAAAAATTTCAGAATTGCACCGTGCAATGTGGAGATATTACTGTTTGTGCATTTACAATATTCATTGATTTTTGCCATTGAAAAACATGTTTTTCATATACCAGAAATGTTTGAAGCTACTGACTGAATGAAAGGAGCTGGCATCTCACTCTCTTTGAATCTTCTTTATCATGCTAGGATTAGCAGGAAAAAGCAAAAAATTTCAGAATTGCACCTTGCAATGTGGAGATATTACTGTTTGTGCATTTACAATATTCATTGATTTTTGCCATTGAAAAACATGTTTTTCATATACCAGAAATGTTTGAAGCTACTGACTGAATGAAAGGAGCTGGCATCTCACTCTCTTTGAATCTTCTTTATCATGCTAGGATTAACAGGAAAAAGCTAAAAATTTCAGAATTGCACCGTGCAATGTGGAGATATTACTGTTTGTGCATTTACAATATTCATTGATTTTTGCCATTGAAAAACATGTTTTTCATATACCAGAAATGTTTGAAGCTACTGACTGAATGAAAGGAGCTGGCATCTCACTCTCTTTGAATCTTCTTTATCATGCTAGGATTAGCAGGAAAAAGCAAAAAATTTCAGAATTGCACCTTGCAATGTGGAGATATTACTGTTTGTGCATTTACAATATTCATTGATTTTTGCCATTGAAAAACATGTTTTTCATATACCAGAAATGTTTGAAGCTACTGACTGAATGAAAGGAGCTGGCATCTCACTCTCTTTGAATCTTCTTTATCATGCTAGGATTAACAGGAAAAAGCAAAAAATTTCAGAATTGCACCTTGCAATGTGGAGATATTACTGTTTGTGCATTTACAATATTCATTGATTTTTGCCATTGAAAAACATGTTTTTCATATACCAGAAATGTTTGAAGCTACTGACTGAATGAAAGGAGCTGGCATCTCACTCTCTTTGAATCTTCTTTATCATGCTAGGATTAACAGGAAAAAGCTAAAAATTTCAGAATTGCACCGTGCAATGTGGAGATATTACTGTTTGTGCATTTACAATATTCATTGATTTTTGCCATTGAAAAACATGTTTTTCATATACCAGAAATGTTTGAAGCTACTGACTGAATGAAAGGAGCTGGCATCTCACTCTTTGAATCTTCTTTATCATGCTAGGATTAACAGGAAAAAGCAAAAAATTTCAGAATTGCACCTTGCAATGTGGAGATATTACTGTTTGTGCATTTACAATATTCATTGATTTTTGCCATTGAAAAACATGTTTTTCATATACCAGAAATGTTTGAAGCTACTGACTGAATGAAAGGAGCTGGCATCTCACTCTGAATCTTCTTTATCATGCTAGGATTAGCAGGAAAAAGCAAAAAATTTCAAAATTGCACCTTGCAATGTGGAGATATTACTGTTTGTGCATTTACAATATTCATTGATTTTTGCCATTGAAAAACATGTTTTTCATATACCAGAAATGTTTGAAGCTACTGACTGAAAGGAGCTGGCATCTCACTCTCTTTGAATCTTCTTTATCATGCTAGGATTAACAGGAAAAAGCTAAAAATTTCAGAATTGCACCGTGCAATGTGGAGATATTACTGTTTGTGCATTTACAATACTCATTGATTTTTGCCATTGAAAAACATGTTTTTCATATACCAGAAATGTTTGAAGCTACTGACTGAATGAAAGGAGCTGGCATCTCACTCTCTTTGAATCTTCTTTATCATGCTAAGAGGAGCAGGAAAAAGCAAAAAATTTCAGAATTGCACCTTCAATGCGGAGAAATTACTCTTTGTGCATTTACAATATTCATTGATTTTTGCCATTGAAAAACGTCCAGAAATGATTGAAGCTACTGACTGAATGAAAGGAGCTGGCATCTCACTCTCTTTGAATCTTCTTTATCATGCTAAGAGGAGCAGGAAAAAGCAAAAAAATTTCAGAATTGCACCTTGCAATGCGGAGAAATTACTGTTTGTGCATTTACAATATTCATTAATTTTTGCCATTGAAAAACATCATGTTATTCATATACCAGAAATGATTGAAGCTACTGACTGAATGAAAGGAGCTGGCATCTCACTCTCTTTGAATCTTCTTTATCATGCTAAGAGGAGCAGGAAAAAGCAAAAAATTTCAGAATTGCACCTTGCAATGTGGAGAAATTACTGTTTGTGCATTTACAATATTCATTGATTTTTGCCATTGAAAAACATCATGTTATTCATATACCAGAAATGTTTGAAGCTACTGACTGAATGAAAGGAGCTGGCATCTCACTCTCTTTGAATCTTCTTTATCATACTAAGAGGAGCAGGAAAAAGCAAAAAATTTCAGAATTGCACCTTGCAATGCGGAGAAATTACTGTTTGTGCATTTACAATATTCATTGATTTTTGCCATTGAAAAACGTCCAGAAATGATTGAAGCTACTGACTGAATGAAAGGAGCTGGCATCTCACTCTCTTTGAATCTTCTTTATCATGCTAAGAGGAGCAGGAAAAAGCAAAAAATTTCAGAATTGCACCTTGCAATGCAGAGAAATTACTGTTTGTGCATTTACAATATTCATTGATTTTTGCCATTGAAAAACGTCCAGAAATGATTGAAGCTACTGACTGAATGAAAGGAGCTGGCATCTCACTCTCTTTGAATCTTCTTTATCATGCTAAGAGGAGCAGGAAAAAGCAAAAAATTTCAGAATTGCACCTTGCAATGCGGAGAAATTACTGTTTGTGCATTTACAATATTCATTGATTTTTGCCGCCATTGAAAAACATCATGTTATTCATATACCAGAAATGTTTGAAGCTACTGACTGAATGAAAGGAGCTGGCATCTCACTCTCTTTGAATCTTCTTTATCATGCTAGGATTAACAGGAAAAAGCTAAAAATTTCAGAATTGCACCGTGCAATGTGGAGATATTACTGTTTGTGCATTTACAATATTCATTGATTTTTGCCATTGAAAAACATGTTTTTCATATACCAGAAATGTTTGAAGCTACTGACTGAATGAAAGGAGCTGGCATCTCACTCTCTTTGAATCTTCTTTATCATGCTAGGATTAGCAGGAAAAAGCAAAAAATTTCAGAATTGCACCTTGCAATGTGGAGATATTACTGTTTGTGCATTTACAATATTCATTGATTTTTGCCATTGAAAAACATGTTTTTCATATACCAGAAATGTTTGAAGCTACTGACTGAATGAAAGGAGCTGGCATCTCACTCTCTTTGAATCTTCTTTATCATGCTAGGATTAACAGGAAAAAGCTAAAAATTTCAGAATTGCACCGTGCAATGTGGAGATATTACTGTTTGTGCATTTACAATATTCATTGATTTTTGCCATTGAAAAACATGTTTTTCATATACCAGAAATGTTTGAAGCTACTGACTGAATGAAAGGAGCTGGCATCTCACTCTCTTTGAATCTTCTTTATCATGCTAGGATTAGCAGGAAAAAGCAAAAAATTTCAGAATTGCACCTTGCAATGTGGAGATATTACTGTTTGTGTATTTACAATATTCATTGATTTTTGCCATTGAAAAACATGTTTTTCATATACCAGAAATGTTTGAAGCTACTGACTGAATGAAAGGAGCTGGCATCTCACTCTCTTTGAATCTTCTTTATCATGCTAGGATTAACAGGAAAAAGCAAAAAATTTCAGAATTGCACCTTGCAATGTGGAGATATTACTGTTTGTGCATTTACAATATTCATTGATTTTTGCCATTGAAAAACATGTTTTTCATATACCAGAAATGTTTGAAGCTACTGACTGAATGAAAGGAGCTGGCATCTCACTCTCTTTGAATCTTCTTTATCATGCTAGGATTAACAGGAAAAAGCTAAAAATTTCAGAATTGCACCGTGCAATGTGGAGATATTACTGTTTGTGCATTTACAATATTCATTGATTTTTGCCATTGAAAAACATGTTTTTCATATACCAGAAATGTTTGAAGCTACTGACTGAATGAAAGGAGCTGGCATCTCACTCTCTTTGAATCTTCTTTATCATGCTAGGATTAACAGGAAAAAGCAAAAAATTTCAGAATTGCACCTTGCAATGTGGAGATATTACTGTTTGTGCATTTACAATATTCATTGATTTTTGCCATTGAAAAACATGTTTTTCATATACCAGAAATGTTTGAAGCTACTGACTGAATGAAAGGAGCTGGCATCTCACTCTGAATCTTCTTTATCATGCTAGGATTAGCAGGAAAAAGCAAAAAATTTCAAAATTGCACCTTGCAATGTGGAGATATTACTGTTTGTGCATTTACAATATTCATTGATTTTTGCCATTGAAAAACATGTTTTTCATATACCAGAAATGTTTGAAGCTACTGACTGAAAGGAGCTGGCATCTCACTCTCTTTGAATCTTCTTTATCATGCTAGGATTAACAGGAAAAAGCTAAAAATTTCAGAATTGCACCGTGCAATGTGGAGATATTACTGTTTGTGCATTTACAATACTCATTGATTTTTGCCATTGAAAAACATGTTTTTCATATACCAGAAATGTTTGAAGCTACTGACTGAATGAAAGGAGCTGGCATCTCACTCTCTTTGAATCTTCTTTATCATGCTAAGAGGAGCAGGAAAAAGCAAAAAATTTCAGAATTGCACCTTCAATGCGGAGAAATTACTCTTTGTGCATTTACAATATTCATTGATTTTTGCCATTGAAAAACGTCCAGAAATGATTGAAGCTACTGACTGAATGAAAGGAGCTGGCATCTCACTCTCTTTGAATCTTCTTTATCATGCTAAGAGGAGCAGGAAAAAGCAAAAAAATTTCAGAATTGCACCTTGCAATGCGGAGAAATTACTGTTTGTGCATTTACAATATTCATTAATTTTTGCCATTGAAAAACATCATGTTATTCATATACCAGAAATGATTGAAGCTACTGACTGAATGAAAGGAGCTGGCATCTCACTCTCTTTGAATCTTCTTTATCATGCTAAGAGGAGCAGGAAAAAGCAAAAAATTTCAGAATTGCACCTTGCAATGCGGAGAAATTACTGTTTGTGCATTTACAATATTCATTGATTTTTGCCATTGAAAAACGTCCAGAAATGATTGAAGCTACTGACTGAATGAAAGGAGCTGGCATCTCACTCTCTTTGAATCTTCTTTATCATGCTAAGAGGAGCAGGAAAAAGCAAAAAATTTCAGAATTGCACCTTGCAATGCAGAGAAATTACTGTTTGTGCATTTACAATATTCATTGATTTTTGCCATTGAAAAACGTCCAGAAATGATTGAAGCTACTGACTGAATGAAAGGAGCTGGCATCTCACTCTCTTTGAATCTTCTTTATCATGCTAAGAGGAGCAGGAAAAAGCAAAAAATTTCAGAATTGCACCTTGCAATGCGGAGAAATTACTGTTTGTGCATTTACAATATTCATTGATTTTTGCCGCCATTGAAAAACATCATGTTATTCATATACCAGAAATGTTTGAAGCTACTGACTGAATGAAAGGAGCTGGCATCTCACTCTCTTTGAATCTTCTTTATCATGCTAGGATTAACAGGAAAAAGCAAAAAATTTCAGAATTGCACCTTGCAATGTGGAGATATTACTGTTTGTGCATATACAATATTCATTGATTTTTGCCATTGAAAAACATGTTTTTCATATACCAGAAATGTTTGAAGCTACTGACTGAATGAAAGGAGCTGGCATCTCACTCTCTTTGAATCTTCTTTATCATGCTAGGATTAACAGGAAAAAGCAAAAAATTTCAGAATTGCACCTTGCAATGTGGAGATATTACTGTTTGTGCATATACAATATTCATTGATTTTTGCCATTGAAAAACATGTTTTTCATATACCAGAAATGTTTGAAGCTACTGACTGAATGAAAGGAGCTGGCATCTCAACCTCTTTGAATCTTCTTTATCATGCTAGGATTAACAGGAAAAAGCTAAAAATTTCAGAATTGCACCGTGCAATGTGGAGATATTACTGTTTGTGCATTTACAATATTCATTGATTTTTGCCATTGAAAAACATGTTTTTCATATACCAGAAATGTTTGAAGCTACTGACTGAATGAAAGGAGCTGGCATCTCACTCTCTTTGAATCTTCTTTATCATGCTAGGATTAGCAGGAAAAAGCAAAAAATTTCAGAATTGCACCTTGCAATGTGGAGATATTACTGTTTGTGCATTTACAATATTCATTGATTTTTGCCATTGAAAAACATGTTTTTCATATACCAGAAATGTTTGAAGCTACTGACTGAATGAAAGGAGCTGGCATCTCACTCTCTTTGAATCTTCTTTATCATGCTAGGATTAACAGGAAAAAGCTAAAAATTTCAGAATTGCACCGTGCAATGTGGAGATATTACTGTTTGTGCATTTACAATATTCATTGATTTTTGCCATTGAAAAACATGTTTTTCATATACCAGAAATGTTTGAAGCTACTGACTGAATGAAAGGAGCTGGCATCTCACTCTCTTTGAATCTTCTTTATCATGCTAGGATTAGCAGGAAAAAGCAAAAAATTTCAGAATTGCACCTTGCAATGTGGAGATATTACTGTTTGTGCATTTACAATATTCATTGATTTTTGCCATTGAAAAACATGTTTTTCATATACCAGAAATGTTTGAAGCTACTGACTGAATGAAAGGAGCTGGCATCTCACTCTCTTTGAATCTTCTTTATCATGCTAGGATTAACAGGAAAAAGCAAAAAATTTCAGAATTGCACCTTGCAATGTGGAGATATTACTGTTTGTGCATTTACAATATTCATTGATTTTTGCCATTGAAAAACATGTTTTTCATATACCAGAAATGTTTGAAGCTACTGACTGAATGAAAGGAGCTGGCATCTCACTCTCTTTGAATCTTCTTTATCATGCTAGGATTAACAGGAAAAAGCTAAAAATTTCAGAATTGCACCGTGCAATGTGGAGATATTACTGTTTGTGCATTTACAATATTCATTGATTTTTGCCATTGAAAAACATGTTTTTCATATACCAGAAATGTTTGAAGCTACTGACTGAATGAAAGGAGCTGGCATCTCACTCTCTTTGAATCTTCTTTATCATGCTAGGATTAACAGGAAAAAGCAAAAAATTTCAGAATTGCACCTTGCAATGTGGAGATATTACTGTTTGTGCATTTACAATATTCATTGATTTTTGCCATTGAAAAACATGTTTTTCATATACCAGAAATGTTTGAAGCTACTGACTGAATGAAAGCAGCTGGCATCTCACTCTGAATCTTCTTTATCATGCTAGGATTAGCAGGAAAAAGCAAAAAATTTCAAAATTGCACCTTGCAATGTGGAGATATTACTGTTTGTGCATTTACAATATTCATTGATTTTTGCCATTGAAAAACATGTTTTTCATATACCAGAAATGTTTGAAGCTACTGACTGAAAGGAGCTGGCATCTCACTCTCTTTGAATCTTTATCATGCTAGGATTAACAGGAAAAAGCTAAAAATTTCAGAATTGCACCGTGCAATGTGGAGATATTACTGTTTGTGCATTTACAATACTCATTGATTTTTGCCATTGAAAAACATGTTTTTCATATACCAGAAATGTTTGAAGCTACTGACTGAATGAAAGGAGCTGGCATCTCACTCTCTTTGAATCTTCTTTATCATGCTAAGAGGAGCAGGAAAAAGCAAAAAATTTCAGAATTGCACCTTCAATGCGGAGAAATTACTCTTTGTGCATTTACAATATTCATTGATTTTTGCCATTGAAAAACGTCCAGAAATGATTGAAGCTACTGACTGAATGAAAGGAGCTGGCATCTCACTCTCTTTGAATCTTCTTTATCATGCTAAGAGGAGCAGGAAAAAGCAAAAAATTTCAGAATTGCACCTTGCAATGCGGAGAAATTACTGTTTGTGCATTTACAATATTCATTGATTTTTGCCGCCATTGAAAAACATCATGTTATTCATATACCAGAAATGTTTGAAGCTACTGACTGAATGAAAGGAGCTGGCATCTCACTCTCTTTGAATCTTCTTTATCATGCTAGGATTAACAGGAAAAAGCTAAAAATTTCAGAATTGCACCGTGCAATGTGGAGATATTACTGTTTGTGCATTTACAATATTCATTGATTTTTGCCATTGAAAAACATGTTTTTCATATACCAGAAATGTTTGAAGCTACTGACTGAATGAAAGGAGCTGGCATCTCACTCTCTTTGAATCTTCTTTATCATGCTAGGATTAACAGGAAAAAGCAAAAAATTTCAGAATTGCACCTTGCAATGTGGAGATATTACTGTTTGTGCATTTACAATATTCATTGATTTTTGCCATTGAAAAACATGTTTTTCATATACCAGAAATGTTTGAAGCTACTGACTGAATGAAAGGAGCTGGCATCTCACTCTGAATCTTCTTTATCATGCTAGGATTAGCAGGAAAAAGCAAAAAATTTCAAAATTGCACCTTGCAATGTGGAGATATTACTGTTTGTGCATTTACAATATTCATTGATTTTTGCCATTGAAAAACATGTTTTTCATATACCAGAAATGTTTGAAGCTACTGACTGAAAGGAGCTGGCATCTCACTCTCTTTGAATCTTCTTTATCATGCTAGGATTAACAGGAAAAAGCTAAAAATTTCAGAATTGCACCGTGCAATGTGGAGATATTACTGTTTGTGCATTTACAATACTCATTGATTTTTGCCATTGAAAAACATGTTTTTCATATACCAGAAATGTTTGAAGCTACTGACTGAATGAAAGGAGCTGGCATCTCACTCTCTTTGAATCTTCTTTATCATGCTAAGAGGAGCAGGAAAAAGCAAAAAATTTCAGAATTGCACCTTCAATGCGGAGAAATTACTCTTTGTGCATTTACAATATTCATTGATTTTTGCCATTGAAAAACGTCCAGAAATGATTGAAGCTACTGACTGAATGAAAGGAGCTGGCATCTCACTCTCTTTGAATCTTCTTTATCATGCTAAGAGGAGCAGGAAAAAGCAAAAAAATTTCAGAATTGCACCTTGCAATGCGGAGAAATTACTGTTTGTGCATTTACAATATTCATTAATTTTTGCCATTGAAAAACATCATGTTATTCATATACCAGAAATGATTGAAGCTACTGACTGAATGAAAGGAGCTGGCATCTCACTCTCTTTGAATCTTCTTTATCATGCTAAGAGGAGCAGGAAAAAGCAAAAAATTTCAGAATTGCACCTTGCAATGTGGAGAAATTACTGTTTGTGCATTTACAATATTCATTGATTTTTGCCATTGAAAAACATCATGTTATTCATATACCAGAAATGTTTGAAGCTACTGACTGAATGAAAGGAGCTGGCATCTCACTCTCTTTGAATCTTCTTTATCATACTAAGAGGAGCAGGAAAAAGCAAAAAATTTCAGAATTGCACCTTGCAATGCGGAGAAATTACTGTTTGTGCATTTACAATATTCATTGATTTTTGCCATTGAAAAACGTCCAGAAATGATTGAAGCTACTGACTGAATGAAAGGAGCTGGCATCTCACTCTCTTTGAATCTTCTTTATCATGCTAAGAGGAGCAGGAAAAAGCAAAAAATTTCAGAATTGCACCTTGCAATGCAGAGAAATTACTGTTTGTGCATTTACAATATTCATTGATTTTTGCCATTGAAAAACATCCAGAAATGATTGAAGCTACTGACTGAATGAAAGGAGCTGGCATCTCACTCTCTTTGAATCTTCTTTATCATGCTAAGAGGAGCAGGAAAAAGCAAAAAATTTCAGAATTGCACCTTGCAATGCGGAGAAATTACTGTTTGTGCATTTACAATATTCATTGATTTTTGCCGCCATTGAAAAACATCATGTTATTCATATACCAGAAATGTTTGAAGCTACTGACTGAATGAAAGGAGCTGGCATCTCACTCTCTTTGAATCTTCTTTATCATGCTAGGATTAACAGGAAAAAGCTAAAAATTTCAGAATTGCACCGTGCAATGTGGAGATATTACTGTTTGTGCATTTACAATATTCATTGATTTTTGCCATTGAAAAACATGTTTTTCATATACCAGAAATGTTTGAAGCTACTGACTGAATGAAAGGAGCTGGCATCTCACTCTCTTTGAATCTTCTTTATCATGCTAGGATTAGCAGGAAAAAGCAAAAAATTTCAGAATTGCTCCTTGCAATGTGGAGATATTACTGTTTGTGCATTTACAATATTCATTGAATTTTGCCATTGAAAAACATGTTTTTCATATACCAGAAATGTTTGAAGCTACTGACTGAATGAAAGGAGCTGGCATCTCAACCTCTTTGAATCTTCTTTATCATGCTAGGATTAACAGGAAAAAGCTAAAAATTTCAGAATTGCACCGTGCAATGTGGAGATATTACTGTTTGTGCATTTACAATATTCATTGATTTTTGCCATTGAAAAACATGTTTTTCATATACCAGAAATGTTTGAAGCTACTGACTGAATGAAAGGAGCTGGCATCTCACTCTCTTTGAATCTTCTTTATCATGCTAGGATTAGCAGGAAAAAGCAAAAAATTTCAGAATTGCACCTTGCAATGTGGAGATATTACTGTTTGTGCATTTACAATATTCATTGATTTTTGCCATTGAAAAACATGTTTTTCATATACCAGAAATGTTTGAAGCTACTGACTGAATGAAAGGAGCTGGCATCTCACTCTCTTTGAATCTTCTTTATCATGCTAGGATTAACAGGAAAAAGCTAAAAATTTCAGAATTGCACCGTGCAATGTGGAGATATTACTGTTTGTGCATTTACAATATTCATTGATTTTTGCCATTGAAAAACATGTTTTTCATATACCAGAAATGTTTGAAGCTACTGACTGAATGAAAGGAGCTGGCATCTCACTCTCTTTGAATCTTCTTTATCATGCTAGGATTAGCAGGAAAAAGCAAAAAATTTCAGAATTGCACCTTGCAATGTGGAGATATTACTGTTTGTGCATTTACAATATTCATTGATTTTTGCCATTGAAAAACATGTTTTTCATATACCAGAAATGTTTGAAGCTACTGACTGAATGAAAGGAGCTGGCATCTCACTCTCTTTGAATCTTCTTTATCATGCTAGGATTAACAGGAAAAAGCAAAAAATTTCAGAATTGCACCTTGCAATGTGGAGATATTACTGTTTGTGCATTTACAATATTCATTGATTTTTGCCATTGAAAAACATGTTTTTCATATACCAGAAATGTTTGAAGCTACTGACTGAATGAAAGGAGCTGGCATCTCACTCTCTTTGAATCTTCTTTATCATGCTAGGATTAACAGGAAAAAGCTAAAAATTTCAGAATTGCACCGTGCAATGTGGAGATATTACTGTTTGTGCATTTACAATATTCATTGATTTTTGCCATTGAAAAACATGTTTTTCATATACCAGAAATGTTTGAAGCTACTGACTGAATGAAAGGAGCTGGCATCTCACTCTCTTTGAATCTTCTTTATCATGCTAGGATTAACAGGAAAAAGCAAAAAATTTCAGAATTGCACCTTGCAATGTGGAGATATTACTGTTTGTGCATTTACAATATTCATTGATTTTTGCCATTGAAAAACATGTTTTTCATATACCAGAAATGTTTGAAGCTACTGACTGAATGAAAGGAGCTGGCATCTCACTCTGAATCTTCTTTATCATGCTAGGATTAGCAGGAAAAAGCAAAAAATTTCAAAATTGCACCTTGCAATGTGGAGATATTACTGTTTGTGCATTTACAATATTCATTGATTTTTGCCATTGAAAAACATGTTTTTCATATACCAGAAATGTTTGAAGCTACTGACTGAAAGGAGCTGGCATCTCACTCTCTTTGAATCTTCTTTATCATGCTAGGATTAACAGGAAAAAGCTAAAAATTTCAGAATTGCACCGTGCAATGTGGAGATATTACTGTTTGTGCATTTACAATACTCATTGATTTTTGCCATTGAAAAACATGTTTTTCATATACCAGAAATGTTTGAAGCTACTGACTGAATGAAAGGAGCTGGCATCTCACTCTCTTTGAATCTTCTTTATCATGCTAAGAGGAGCAGGAAAAAGCAAAAAATTTCAGAATTGCACCTTCAATGCGGAGAAATTACTCTTTGTGCATTTACAATATTCATTGATTTTTGCCATTGAAAAACGTCCAGAAATGATTGAAGCTACTGACTGAATGAAAGGAGCTGGCATCTCACTCTCTTTGAATCTTCTTTATCATGCTAAGAGGAGCAGGAAAAAGCAAAAAATTTCAGAATTGCACCTTGCAATGCGGAGAAATTACTGTTTGTGCATTTACAATATTCATTGATTTTTGCCGCCATTGAAAAACATCATGTTATTCATATACCAGAAATGTTTGAAGCTACTGACTGAATGAAAGGAGCTGGCATCTCACTCTCTTTGAATCTTCTTTATCATGCTAGGATTAACAGGAAAAAGCTAAAAATTTCAGAATTGCACCGTGCAATGTGGAGATATTACTGTTTGTGCATTTACAATATTCATTGATTTTTGCCATTGAAAAACATGTTTTTCATATACCAGAAATGTTTGAAGCTACTGACTGAATGAAAGGAGCTGGCATCTCACTCTCTTTGAATCTTCTTTATCATGCTAGGATTAGCAGGAAAAAGCAAAAAATTTCAGAATTGCTCCTTGCAATGTGGAGATATTACTGTTTGTGCATTTACAATATTCATTGATTTTTGCCATTGAAAAACATGTTTTTCATATACCAGAAATGTTTGAAGCTACTGACTGAATGAAAGGAGCTGGCATCTCACTCTCTTTGAATCTTCTTTATCATGCTAGGATTAACAGGAAAAAGCAAAAAATTTCAGAATTGCACCTTGCAATGTGGAGATATTACTGTTTGTGCATTTACAATATTCATTGATTTTTGCCATTGAAAAACATGTTTTTCATATACCAGAAATGTTTGAAGCTACTGACTGAATGAAAGGAGCTGGCATCTCACTCTCTGAATCTTCTTTATCATGCTAGGATTAACAGGAAAAAGCAAAAAATTTCAGAATTGCACCTTGCAATGTGGAGATATTACTGTTTGTGCATATACAATATTCATTGATTTTTGCCATTGAAAAACATGTTTTTCATATACCAGAAATGTTTGAAGCTACTGACTGAATGAAAGGAGCTGGCATCTCAACCTCTTTGAATCTTCTTTATCATGCTAGGATTAACAGGAAAAAGCTAAAAATTTCAGAATTGCACCGTGCAATGTGGAGATATTACTGTTTGTGCATTTACAATATTCATTGATTTTTGCCATTGAAAAACATGTTTTTCATATACCAGAAATGTTTGAAGCTACTGACTGAATGAAAGGAGCTGGCATCTCACTCTCTTTGAATCTTCTTTATCATGCTAGGATTAGCAGGAAAAAGCAAAAAATTTCAGAATTGCACCTTGCAATGTGGAGATATTACTGTTTGTGCATTTACAATATTCATTGATTTTTGCCATTGAAAAACATGTTTTTCATATACCAGAAATGTTTGAAGCTACTGACTGAATGAAAGGAGCTGGCATCTCACTCTCTTTGAATCTTCTTTATCATGCTAGGATTAACAGGAAAAAGCTAAAAATTTCAGAATTGCACCGTGCAATGTGGAGATATTACTGTTTGTGCATTTACAATATTCATTGATTTTTGCCATTGAAAAACATGTTTTTCATATACCAGAAATGTTTGAAGCTACTGACTGAATGAAAGGAGCTGGCATCTCACTCTCTTTGAATCTTCTTTATCATGCTAGGATTAGCAGGAAAAAGCAAAAAATTTCAGAATTGCACCTTGCAATGTGGAGATATTACTGTTTGTGCATTTACAATATTCATTGATTTTTGCCATTGAAAAACATGTTTTTCATATACCAGAAATGTTTGAAGCTACTGACTGAATGAAAGGAGCTGGCATCTCACTCTCTTTGAATCTTCTTTATCATGCTAGGATTAACAGGAAAAAGCAAAAAAATTCAGAATTGCACCTTGCAATGTGGAGATATTACTGTTTGTGCATTTACAATATTCATTGATTTTTGCCATTGAAAAACATGTTTTTCATATACCAGAAATGTTTGAAGCTACTGACTGAATGAAAGGAGCTGGCATCTCACTCTCTTTGAATCTTCTTTATCATGCTAGGATTAACAGGAAAAAGCTAAAAATTTCAGAATTGCACCGTGCAATGTGGAGATATTACTGTTTGTGCATTTACAATATTCATTGATTTTTGCCATTGAAAAACATGTTTTTCATATACCAGAAATGTTTGAAGCTACTGACTGAATGAAAGGAGCTGGCATCTCACTCTTTGAATCTTCTTTATCATGCTAGGATTAACAGGAAAAAGCAAAAAATTTCAGAATTGCACCTTGCAATGTGGAGATATTACTGTTTGTGCATTTACAATATTCATTGATTTTTGCCATTGAAAAACATGTTTTTCATATACCAGAAATGTTTGAAGCTACTGACTGAATGAAAGGAGCTGGCATCTCACTCTTTGAATCTTCTTTATCATGCTAGGATTAACAGGAAAAAGCAAAAAATTTCAGAATTGCACCTTGCAATGTGGAGATATTACTGTTTGTGCATTTACAATATTCATTGATTTTTGCCATTGAAAAACATGTTTTTCATATACCAGAAATGTTTGAAGCTACTGACTGAATGAAAGGAGCTGGCATCTCACTCTGAATCTTCTTTATCATGCTAGGATTAGCAGGAAAAAGCAAAAAATTTCAAAATTGCACCTTGCAATGTGGAGATATTACTGTTTGTGCATTTACAATATTCATTGATTTTTGCCATTGAAAAACATGTTTTTCATATACCAGAAATGTTTGAAGCTACTGACTGAAAGGAGCTGGCATCTCACTCTCTTTGAATCTTCTTTATCATGCTAGGATTAACAGGAAAAAGCTAAAAATTTCAGAATTGCACCGTGCAATGTGGAGATATTACTGTTTGTGCATTTACAATACTCATTGATTTTTGCCATTGAAAAACATGTTTTTCATATACCAGAAATGTTTGAAGCTACTGACTGAATGAAAGGAGCTGGCATCTCACTCTCTTTGAATCTTCTTTATCATGCTAAGAGGAGCAGGAAAAAGCAAAAAATTTCAGAATTGCACCTTCAATGCGGAGAAATTACTCTTTGTGCATTTACAATATTCATTGATTTTTGCCATTGAAAAACGTCCAGAAATGATTGAAGCTACTGACTGAATGAAAGGAGCTGGCATCTTACTCTCTTTGAATCTTCTTTATCATGCTAAGAGGAGCAGGAAAAAGCAAAAAAATTTCAGAATTGCACCTTGCAATGCGGAGAAATTACTGTTTGTGCATTTACAATATTCATTAATTTTTGCCATTGAAAAACATCATGTTATTCATATACCAGAAATGATTGAAGCTACTGACTGAATGAAAGGAGCTGGCATCTCACTCTCTTTGAATCTTCTTTATCATGCTAAGAGGAGCAGGAAAAAGCAAAAAATTTCAGAATTGCACCTTGCAATGTGGAGAAATTACTGTTTGTGCATTTTCAATATTCATTGATTTTTGCCATTGAAAAACATCATGTTATTCATATACCAGAAATGTTTGAAGCTACTGACTGAATGAAAGGAGCTGGCATCTCACTCTCTTTGAATCTTCTTTATCATACTAAGAGGAGCAGGAAAAAGCAAAAAATTTCAGAATTGCACCTTGCAATGCGGAGAAATTACTGTTTGTGCATTTACAATATTCATTGATTTTTGCCATTGAAAAACGTCCAGAAATGATTGAAGCTACTGACTGAATGAAAGGAGCTGGCATCTCACTCTCTTTGAATCTTCTTTATCATGCTAAGAGGAGCAGGAAAAAGCAAAAAATTTCAGAATTGCACCTTGCAATGCAGAGAAATTACTGTTTGTGCATTTACAATATTCATTGATTTTTGCCATTGAAAAACGTCCAGAAATGATTGAAGCTACTGACTGAATGAAAGGAGCTGGCATCTCACTCTCTTTGAATCTTCTTTATCATGCTAAGAGGAGCAGGAAAAAGCAAAAAATTTCAGAATTGCACCTTGCAATGCGGAGAAATTACTGTTTGTGCATTTACAATATTCATTGATTTTTGCCATTGAAAAACATGTTTTTCATATACCAGAAATGTTTGAAGCTACTGACTGAATGAAAGGAGCTGGCATCTCAACCTCTTTGAATCTTCTTTATCATGCTAGGATTAACAGGAAAAAGCTAAAAATTTCAGAATTGCACCGTGCAATGTGGAGATATTACTGTTTGTGCATTTACAATATTCATTGATTTTTGCCATTGAAAAACATGTTTTTCATATACCAGAAATGTTTGAAGCTACTGACTGAATGAAAGGAGCTGGCATCTCACTCTCTTTGAATCTTCTTTATCATGCTAGGATTAGCAGGAAAAAGCAAAAAATTTCAGAATTGCACCTTGCAATGTGGAGATATTACTGTTTGTGCATTTACAATATTCATTGATTTTTGCCATTGAAAAACATGTTTTTCATATACCAGAAATGTTTGAAGCTACTGACTGAATGAAAGGAGCTGGCATCTCACTCTCTTTGAATCTTCTTTATCATGCTAGGATTAACAGGAAAAAGCAAAAAAATTCAGAATTGCACCTTGCAATGTGGAGATATTACTGTTTGTGCATTTACAATATTCATTGATTTTTGCCATTGAAAAACATGTTTTTCATATACCAGAAATGTTTGAAGCTACTGACTGAATGAAAGGAGCTGGCATCTCACTCTCTTTGAATCTTCTTTATCATGCTAGGATTAACAGGAAAAAGCTAAAAATTTCAGAATTGCACCGTGCAATGTGGAGATATTACTGTTTGTGCATTTACAATATTCATTGATTTTTGCCATTGAAAAACATGTTTTTCATATACCAGAAATGTTTGAAGCTACTGACTGAATGAAAGGAGCTGGCATCTCACTCTTTGAATCTTCTTTATCATGCTAGGATTAACAGGAAAAAGCAAAAAATTTCAGAATTGCACCTTGCAATGTGGAGATATTACTGTTTGTGCATTTACAATATTCATTGATTTTTGCCATTGAAAAACATGTTTTTCATATACCAGAAATGTTTGAAGCTACTGACTGAATGAAAGGAGCTGGCATCTCACTCTTTGAATCTTCTTTATCATGCTAGGATTAACAGGAAAAAGCAAAAAATTTCAGAATTGCACCTTGCAATGTGGAGATATTACTGTTTGTGCATTTACAATATTCATTGATTTTTGCCATTGAAAAACATGTTTTTCATATACCAGAAATGTTTGAAGCTACTGACTGAATGAAAGGAGCTGGCATCTCACTCTGAATCTTCTTTATCATGCTAGGATTAGCAGGAAAAAGCAAAAAATTTCAAAATTGCACCTTGCAATGTGGAGATATTACTGTTTGTGCATTTACAATATTCATTGATTTTTGCCATTGAAAAACATGTTTTTCATATACCAGAAATGTTTGAAGCTACTGACTGAAAGGAGCTGGCATCTCACTCTCTTTGAATCTTCTTTATCATGCTAGGATTAACAGGAAAAAGCTAAAAATTTCAGAATTGCACCGTGCAATGTGGAGATATTACTGTTTGTGCATTTACAATACTCATTGATTTTTGCCATTGAAAAACATGTTTTTCATATACCAGAAATGTTTGAAGCTACTGACTGAATGAAAGGAGCTGGCATCTCACTCTCTTTGAATCTTCTTTATCATGCTAAGAGGAGCA
This sequence comes from Phyllobates terribilis, assembly GCF_046119375.1. NCBI lineage: Eukaryota > Metazoa > Chordata > Amphibia > Anura > Dendrobatidae > Phyllobates > Phyllobates terribilis. The sequence continues at coordinate 10,688 of NW_027365755.1, read as the reverse complement.
GGAAAAAGCAAAAAATTTCAGAATTGCACCTTCAATGCGGAGAAATTACTCTTTGTGCATTTACAATATTCATTGATTTTTGCCATTGAAAAACGTCCAGAAATGATTGAAGCTACTGACTGAATGAAAGGAGCTGGCATCTTACTCTCTTTGAATCTTCTTTATCATGCTAAGAGGAGCAGGAAAAAGCAAAAAAATTTCAGAATTGCACCTTGCAATGCGGAGAAATTACTGTTTGTGCATTTACAATATTCATTAATTTTTGCCATTGAAAAACATCATGTTATTCATATACCAGAAATGATTGAAGCTACTGACTGAATGAAAGGAGCTGGCATCTCACTCTCTTTGAATCTTCTTTATCATGCTAAGAGGAGCAGGAAAAAGCAAAAAATTTCAGAATTGCACCTTGCAATGTGGAGAAATTACTGTTTGTGCATTTTCAATATTCATTGATTTTTGCCATTGAAAAACATCATGTTATTCATATACCAGAAATGTTTGAAGCTACTGACTGAATGAAAGGAGCTGGCATCTCACTCTCTTTGAATCTTCTTTATCATACTAAGAGGAGCAGGAAAAAGCAAAAAATTTCAGAATTGCACCTTGCAATGCGGAGAAATTACTGTTTGTGCATTTACAATATTCATTGATTTTTGCCATTGAAAAACGTCCAGAAATGATTGAAGCTACTGACTGAATGAAAGGAGCTGGCATCTCACTCTCTTTGAATCTTCTTTATCATGCTAAGAGGAGCAGGAAAAAGCAAAAAATTTCAGAATTGCACCTTGCAATGCAGAGAAATTACTGTTTGTGCATTTACAATATTCATTGATTTTTGCCATTGAAAAACGTCCAGAAATGATTGAAGCTACTGACTGAATGAAAGGAGCTGGCATCTCACTCTCTTTGAATCTTCTTTATCATGCTAAGAGGAGCAGGAAAAAGCAAAAAATTTCAGAATTGCACCTTGCAATGCGGAGAAATTACTGTTTGTGCATTTACAATATTCATTGATTTTTGCCGCCATTGAAAAACATCATGTTATTCATATACCAGAAATGTTTGAAGCTACTGACTGAATGAAAGGAGCTGGCATCTCACTCTCTTTGAATCTTCTTTATCATGCTAGGATTAACAGGAAAAAGCTAAAAATTTCAGAATTGCACCGTGCAATGTGGAGATATTACTGTTTGTGCATTTACAATATTCATTGATTTTTGCCATTGAAAAACATGTTTTTCATATACCAGAAATGTTTGAAGCTACTGACTGAATGAAAGGAGCTGGCATCTCACTCTCTTTGAATCTTCTTTATCATGCTAGGATTAGCAGGAAAAAGCAAAAAATTTCAGAATTGCACCTTGCAATGTGGAGATATTACTGTTTGTGCATTTACAATATTCATTGATTTTTGCCATTGAAAAACATGTTTTTCATATACCAGAAATGTTTGAAGCTACTGACTGAATGAAAGGAGCTGGCATCTCACTCTCTTTGAATCTTCTTTATCATGCTAGGATTAACAGGAAAAAGCTAAAAATTTCAGAATTGCACCGTGCAATGTGGAGATATTACTGTTTGTGCATTTACAATATTCATTGATTTTTGCCATTGAAAAACATGTTTTTCATATACCAGAAATGTTTGAAGCTACTGACTGAATGAAAGGAGCTGGCATCTCACTCTCTTTGAATCTTCTTTATCATGCTAGGATTAGCAGGAAAAAGCAAAAAATTTCAGAATTGCACCTTGCAATGTGGAGATATTACTGTTTGTGCATTTACAATATTCATTGATTTTTGCCATTGAAAAACATGTTTTTCATATACCAGAAATGTTTGAAGCTACTGACTGAATGAAAGGAGCTGGCATCTCACTCTCTTTGAATCTTCTTTATCATGCTAGGATTAACAGGAAAAAGCAAAAAATTTCAGAATTGCACCTTGCAATGTGGAGATATTACTGTTTGTGCATTTACAATATTCATTGATTTTTGCCATTGAAAAACATGTTTTTCATATACCAGAAATGTTTGAAGCTACTGACTGAATGAAAGGAGCTGGCATCTCACTCTCTTTGAATCTTCTTTATCATGCTAGGATTAACAGGAAAAAGCTAAAAATTTCAGAATTGCACCGTGCAATGTGGAGATATTACTGTTTGTGCATTTACAATATTCATTGATTTTTGCCATTGAAAAACATGTTTTTCATATACCAGAAATGTTTGAAGCTACTGACTGAATGAAAGGAGCTGGCATCTCACTCTCTTTGAATCTTCTTTATCATGCTAGGATTAACAGGAAAAAGCAAAAAATTTCAGAATTGCACCTTGCAATGTGGAGATATTACTGTTTGTGCATTTACAATATTCATTGATTTTTGCCATTGAAAAACATGTTTTTCATATACCAGAAATGTTTGAAGCTACTGACTGAATGAAAGGAGCTGGCATCTCACTCTGAATCTTCTTTATCATGCTAGGATTAGCAGGAAAAAGCAAAAAATTTCAAAATTGCACCTTGCAATGTGGAGATATTACTGTTTGTGCATTTACAATATTCATTGATTTTTGCCATTGAAAAACATGTTTTTCATATACCAGAAATGTTTGAAGCTACTGACTGAAAGGAGCTGGCATCTCACTCTCTTTGAATCTTCTTTATCATGCTAGGATTAACAGGAAAAAGCTAAAAATTTCAGAATTGCACCGTGCAATGTGGAGATATTACTGTTTGTGCATTTACAATACTCATTGATTTTTGCCATTGAAAAACATGTTTTTCATATACCAGAAATGTTTGAAGCTACTGACTGAATGAAAGGAGCTGGCATCTCACTCTCTTTGAATCTTCTTTATCATGCTAAGAGGAGCAGGAAAAAGCAAAAAATTTCAGAATTGCACCTTCAATGCGGAGAAATTACTCTTTGTGCATTTACAATATTCATTGATTTTTGCCATTGAAAAACGTCCAGAAATGATTGAAGCTACTGACTGAATGAAAGGAGCTGGCATCTCACTCTCTTTGAATCTTCTTTATCATGCTAAGAGGAGCAGGAAAAAGCAAAAAAATTTCAGAATTGCACCTTGCAATGCGGAGAAATTACTGTTTGTGCATTTACAATATTCATTAATTTTTGCCATTGAAAAACATCATGTTATTCATATACCAGAAATGATTGAAGCTACTGACTGAATGAAAGGAGCTGGCATCTCACTCTCTTTGAATCTTCTTTATCATACTAAGAGGAGCAGGAAAAAGCAAAAAATTTCAGAATTGCACCTTGCAATGCGGAGAAATTACTGTTTGTGCATTTACAATATTCATTGATTTTTGCCATTGAAAAACGTCCAGAAATGATTGAAGCTACTGACTGAATGAAAGGAGCTGGCATCTCACTCTCTTTGAATCTTCTTTATCATGCTAAGAGGAGCAGGAAAAAGCAAAAAATTTCAGAATTGCACCTTGCAATGCAGAGAAATTACTGTTTGTGCATTTACAATATTCATTGATTTTTGCCATTGAAAAACGTCCAGAAATGATTGAAGCTACTGACTGAATGAAAGGAGCTGGCATCTCACTCTCTTTGAATCTTCTTTATCATGCTAAGAGGAGCAGGAAAAAGCAAAAAATTTCAGAATTGCACCTTGCAATGCGGAGAAATTACTGTTTGTGCATTTACAATATTCATTGATTTTTGCCGCCATTGAAAAACATCATGTTATTCATATACCAGAAATGTTTGAAGCTACTGACTGAATGAAAGGAGCTGGCATCTCACTCTCTTTGAATCTTCTTTATCATGCTAGGATTAACAGGAAAAAGCTAAAAATTTCAGAATTGCACCGTGCAATGTGGAGATATTACTGTTTGTGCATTTACAATATTCATTGATTTTTGCCATTGAAAAACATGTTTTTCATATACCAGAAATGTTTGAAGCTACTGACTGAATGAAAGGAGCTGGCATCTCACTCTCTTTGAATCTTCTTTATCATGCTAGGATTAGCAGGAAAAAGCAAAAAATTTCAGAATTGCTCCTTGCAATGTGGAGATATTACTGTTTGTGCATTTACAATATTCATTGATTTTTGCCATTGAAAAACATGTTTTTCATATACCAGAAATGTTTGAAGCTACTGACTGAATGAAAGGAGCTGGCATCTCACTCTCTTTGAATCTTCTTTATTATGCTAGGATTAACAGGAAAAAGCAAAAAATTTCAGAATTGCACCTTGCAATGTGGAGATATTACTGTTTGTGCATATACAATATTCATTGATTTTTGCCATTGAAAAACATGTTTTTCATATACCAGAAATGTTTGAAGCTACTGACTGAATGAAAGGAGCTGGCATCTCACTCTCTTTGAATCTTCTTTATCATGCTAGGATTAGCAGGAAAAAGCAAAAAATTTCAGAATTGCACCTTGCAATGTGGAGATATTACTGTTTGTGCATTTACAATATTCATTGATTTTTGCCATTGAAAAACATCATGTTATTCATATACCAGAAATGTTTGAAGCTACTGACTGAATGAAAGGAGCTGGCATCTCACTCTCTTTGAATCTTCTTTATCATGCTAAGAGGAGCAGGAAAAAGCAAAAAAATTTCAGAATTGCACCTTGCAATGCGGAGAAATTACTGTTTGTGCATTTACAATATTCATTAATTTTTGCCATTGAAAAACATCATGTTATTCATATACCAGAAATGATTGAAGCTACTGACTGAATGAAAGGAGCTGGCATCTCACTCTCTTTGAATCTTCTTTATCATGCTAAGAGGAGCAGGAAAAAGCAAAAAATTTCAGAATTGCACCTTGCAATGTGGAGAAATTACTGTTTGTGCATTTACAATATTCATTGATTTTTGCCATTGAAAAACATCATGTTATTCATATACCAGAAATGTTTGAAGCTACTGACTGAATGAAAGGAGCTGGCATCTCACTCTCTTTGAATCTTCTTTATCATACTAAGAGGAGCAGGAAAAAGCAAAAAATTTCAGAATTGCACCTTGCAATGCGGAGAAATTACTGTTTGTGCATTTACAATATTCATTGATTTTTGCCATTGAAAAACGTCCAGAAATGATTGAAGCTACTGACTGAATGAAAGGAGCTGGCATCTCACTCTCTTTGAATCTTCTTTATCATGCTAAGAGGAGCAGGAAAAAGCAAAAAATTTCAGAATTGCACCTTGCAATGCAGAGAAATTACTGTTTGTGCATTTACAATATTCATTGATTTTTGCCATTGAAAAACGTCCAGAAATGATTGAAGCTACTGACTGAATGAAAGGAGCTGGCATCTCACTCTCTTTGAATCTTCTTTATCATGCTAAGAGGAGCAGGAAAAAGCAAAAAATTTCAGAATTGCACCTTGCAATGCGGAGAAATTACTGTTTGTGCATTTACAATATTCATTGATTTTTGCCGCCATTGAAAAACATCATGTTATTCATATACCAGAAATGTTTGAAGCTACTGACTGAATGAAAGGAGCTGGCATCTCACTCTCTTTGAATCTTCTTTATCATGCTAGGATTAACAGGAAAAAGCTAAAAATTTCAGAATTGCACCGTGCAATGTGGAGATATTACTGTTTGTGCATTTACAATATTCATTGATTTTTGCCATTGAAAAACATGTTTTTCATATACCAGAAATGTTTGAAGCTACTGACTGAATGAAAGGAGCTGGCATCTCACTCTCTTTGAATCTTCTTTATCATGCTAGGATTAGCAGGAAAAAGCAAAAAATTTCAGAATTGCACCTTGCAATGTGGAGATATTACTGTTTGTGCATTTACAATATTCATTGATTTTTGCCATTGAAAAACATGTTTTTCATATACCAGAAATGTTTGAAGCTACTGACTGAATGAAAGGAGCTGGCATCTCACTCTCTTTGAATCTTCTTTATCATGCTAGGATTAACAGGAAAAAGCTAAAAATTTCAGAATTGCACCGTGCAATGTGGAGATATTACTGTTTGTGCATTTACAATATTCATTGATTTTTGCCATTGAAAAACATGTTTTTCATATACCAGAAATGTTTGAAGCTACTGACTGAATGAAAGGAGCTGGCATCTCACTCTCTTTGAATCTTCTTTATCATGCTAGGATTAACAGGAAAAAGCAAAAAATTTCAGAATTGCACCTTGCAATGTGGAGATATTACTGTTTGTGCATTTACAATATTCATTGATTTTTGCCATTGAAAAACATGTTTTTCATATACCAGAAATGTTTGAAGCTACTGACTGAATGAAAGGAGCTGGCATCTCACTCTGAATCTTCTTTATCATGCTAGGATTAGCAGGAAAAAGCAAAAAATTTCAAAATTGCACCTTGCAATGTGGAGATATTACTGTTTGTGCATTTACAATATTCATTGATTTTTGCCATTGAAAAACATGTTTTTCATATACCAGAAATGTTTGAAGCTACTGACTGAAAGGAGCTGGCATCTCACTCTCTTTGAATCTTCTTTATCATGCTAGGATTAACAGGAAAAAGCTAAAAATTTCAGAATTGCACCGTGCAATGTGGAGATATTACTGTTTGTGCATTTACAATACTCATTGATTTTTGCCATTGAAAAACATGTTTTTCATATACCAGAAATGTTTGAAGCTACTGACTGAATGAAAGGAGCTGGCATCTCACTCTCTTTGAATCTTCTTTATCATGCTAAGAGGAGCAGGAAAAAGCAAAAAATTTCAGAATTGCACCTTCAATGCGGAGAAATTACTCTTTGTGCATTTACAATATTCATTGATTTTTGCCATTGAAAAACGTCCAGAAATGATTGAAGCTACTGACTGAATGAAAGGAGCTGGCATCTCACTCTCTTTGAATCTTCTTTATCATGCTAAGAGGAGCAGGAAAAAGCAAAAAAATTTCAGAATTGCACCTTGCAATGCGGAGAAATTACTGTTTGTGCATTTACAATATTCATTAATTTTTGCCATTGAAAAACATCATGTTATTCATATACCAGAAATGATTGAAGCTACTGACTGAATGAAAGGAGCTGGCATCTCACTCTCTTTGAATCTTCTTTATCATGCTAAGAGGAGCAGGAAAAAGCAAAAAATTTCAGAATTGCACCTTGCAATGTGGAGAAATTACTGTTTGTGCATTTACAATATTCATTGATTTTTGCCATTGAAAAACATCATGTTATTCATATACCAGAAATGTTTGAAGCTACTGACTGAATGAAAGGAGCTGGCATCTCACTCTCTTTGAATCTTCTTTATCATACTAAGAGGAGCAGGAAAAAGCAAAAAATTTCAGAATTGCACCTTGCAATGCGGAGAAATTACTGTTTGTGCATTTACAATATTCATTGATTTTTGCCATTGAAAAACGTCCAGAAATGATTGAAGCTACTGACTGAATGAAAGGAGCTGGCATCTCACTCTCTTTGAATCTTCTTTATCATGCTAAGAGGAGCAGGAAAAAGCAAAAAATTTCAGAATTGCACCTTGCAATGCAGAGAAATTACTGTTTGTGCATTTACAATATTCATTGATTTTTGCCATTGAAAAACGTCCAGAAATGATTGAAGCTACTGACTGAATGAAAGGAGCTGGCATCTCACTCTCTTTGAATCTTCTTTATCATGCTAAGAGGAGCAGGAAAAAGCAAAAAATTTCAGAATTGCACCTTGCAATGCGGAGAAATTACTGTTTGTGCATTTACAATATTCATTGATTTTTGCCGCCATTGAAAAACATCATGTTATTCATATACCAGAAATGTTTGAAGCTACTGACTGAATGAAAGGAGCTGGCATCTCACTCTCTTTGAATCTTCTTTATCATGCTAGGATTAACAGGAAAAAGCTAAAAATTTCAGAATTGCACCGTGCAATGTGGAGATATTACTGTTTGTGCATTTACAATATTCATTGATTTTTGCCATTGAAAAACATGTTTTTCATATACCAGAAATGTTTGAAGCTACTGACTGAATGAAAGGAGCTGGCATCTCACTCTCTTTGAATCTTCTTTATCATGCTAGGATTAGCAGGAAAAAGCAAAAAATTTCAGAATTGCTCCTTGCAATGTGGAGATATTACTGTTTGTGCATTTACAATATTCATTGATTTTTGCCATTGAAAAACATGTTTTTCATATACCAGAAATGTTTGAAGCTACTGACTGAATGAAAGGAGCTGGCATCTCACTCTCTTTGAATCTTCTTTATCATGCTAGGATTAACAGGAAAAAGCAAAAAATTTCAGAATTGCACCTTGCAATGTGGAGATATTACTGTTTGTGCATTTACAATATTCATTGATTTTTGCCATTGAAAAACATGTTTTTCATATACCAGAAATGTTTGAAGCTACTGACTGAATGAAAGGAGCTGGCATCTCACTCTCTTTGAATCTTCTTTATCATGCTAGGATTAACAGGAAAAAGCAAAAAATTTCAGAATTGCACCTTGCAATGTGGAGATATTACTGTTTGTGCATATACAATATTCATTGATTTTTGCCATTGAAAAACATGTTTTTCATATACCAGAAATGTTTGAAGCTACTGACTGAATGAAAGGAGCTGGCATCTCAACCTCTTTGAATCTTCTTTATCATGCTAGGATTAACAGGAAAAAGCTAAAAATTTCAGAATTGCACCGTGCAATGTGGAGATATTACTGTTTGTGCATTTACAATATTCATTGATTTTTGCCATTGAAAAACATGTTTTTCATATACCAGAAATGTTTGAAGCTACTGACTGAATGAAAGGAGCTGGCATCTCACTCTCTTTGAATCTTCTTTATCATGCTAGGATTAGCAGGAAAAAGCAAAAAATTTCAGAATTGCACCTTGCAATGTGGAGATATTACTGTTTGTGCATTTACAATATTCATTGATTTTTGCCATTGAAAAACATGTTTTTCATATACCAGAAATGTTTGAAGCTACTGACTGAATGAAAGGAGCTGGCATCTCACTCTCTTTGAATCTTCTTTATCATGCTAGGATTAACAGGAAAAAGCTAAAAATTTCAGAATTGCACCGTGCAATGTGGAGATATTACTGTTTGTGCATTTACAATATTCATTGATTTTTGCCATTGAAAAACATGTTTTTCATATACCAGAAATGTTTGAAGCTACTGACTGAATGAAAGGAGCTGGCATCTCACTCTCTTTGAATCTTCTTTATCATGCTAGGATTAGCAGGAAAAAGCAAAAAATTTCAGAATTGCACCTTGCAATGTGGAGATATTACTGTTTGTGCATTTACAATATTCATTGATTTTTGCCATTGAAAAACATGTTTTTCATATACCAGAAATGTTTGAAGCTACTGACTGAATGAAAGGAGCTGGCATCTCAACTCTCTTTGAATCTTCTTTATCATGCTAGGATTAACAGGAAAAAGCTAAAAATTTCAGAATTGCACCTTGCAATGTGGAGATATTACTGTTTGTGCATTTACAATATTCATTGATTTTTGCCATTGAAAAACATGTTTTTCATATACCAGAAATGTTTGAAGCTACTGACTGAATGAAAGGAGCTGGCATCTCACTCTCTTTGAATCTTCTTTATCATGCTAGGATTAGCAGGAAAAAGCAAAAAATTTCAGAATTGCACCTTGCAATGTGGAGATATTACTGTTTGTGCATTTACAATATTCATTGATTTTTGCCATTGAAAAACATGTTTTTCATATACCAGAAATGTTTGAAGCTACTGACTGAATGAAAGGAGCTGGCATCTCACTCTCTTTGAATCTTCTTTATCATGCTAGGATTAACAGGAAAAAGCTAAAAATTTCAGAATTGCACCGTGCAATGTGGAGATATTACTGTTTGTGCATTTACAATATTCATTGATTTTTGCCATTGAAAAACATGTTTTTCATATACCAGAAATGTTTGAAGCTACTGACTGAATGAAAGGAGCTGGCATCTCACTCTCTTTGAATCTTTATCATGCTAGGATTAGCAGGAAAAAGCAAAAAATTTCAGAATTGCACCTTGCAATGTGGAGATATTACTGTTTGTGCATTTACAATATTCATTGATTTTTGCCATTGAAAAACATGTTTTTCATATACCAGAAATGTTTGAAGCTACTGACTGAATGAAAGGAGCTGGCATCTCACTCTCTTTGAATCTTCTTTATCATGCTAGGATTAACAGGAAAAAGCTAAAAATTTCAGAATTGCACCGTGCAATGTGGAGATATTACTGTTTGTGCATTTACAATATTCATTGATTTTTGCCATTGAAAAACATGTTTTTCATATACCAGAAATGTTTGAAGCTACTGACTGAATGAAAGGAGCTGGCATCTCACTCTCTTTGAATCTTCTTTATCATGCTAGGATTAGCAGGAAAAAGCAAAAAATTTCAGAATTGCACCTTGCAATGTGGAGATATTACTGTTTGTGCATTTACAATATTCATTGATTTTTGCCATTGAAAAACATGTTTTTCATATACCAGAAATGTTTGAAGCTACTGACTGAATGAAAGGAGCTGGCATCTCACTCTCTTTGAATCTTCTTTATCATGCTAGGATTAACAGGAAAAAGCAAAAAATTTCAGAATTGCACCTTGCAATGTGGAGATATTACTGTTTGTGCATTTACAATATTCATTGATTTTTGCCATTGAAAAACATGTTTTTCATATACCAGAAATGT
>NW_027365754.1:0-95116 GCF_046119375.1 Phyllobates terribilis | reverse complement strand
GATGTGATATCACCGCTCCTCTTTATATCACCCTGTACTGTAATAAGATGTGATATCACCGCTCCTCTTATATCTCCTGTACTGTAATAAGATGTGATATCACAGCTCCTCTTATATCTCCTGTACTGTAATAAGATGTGATATCACCGCTCCTCTTATATCTCCCTGTACTGTGTGAATCTCTCTTATATCTCCTGTACTGTAATAAGATGTGATATCACCGCTCCTCTTATATCTCCTGTACTGTATGTGATATCACCGCTCCTCTTATATCACCCTGTACTGTACCGCTCCCCTATATCTCCTGTACTGTAATAAGATGTGATATCACCGCTCCTCTTATATCACCCTGTACTGTAATAAGATGTGATATCACCGCTCCTCTTATATCTCCTGTACTGTAATAAGATGTGATATCACCGCTCCTCTTATATCTCCTGTACTGTAATAAGATGTGATATCACCGCTCCTCTTATATCACCCTGTACTGTAATAAGATGTGATATCACCGCTCCTCTTATATCTCCTGTACTGTAATAAGATGTGATATCACCGCTCCTCTTATATCACCCTGTACTGTAATAAGATGTGATATCACCGCTCCTCTTATATCTCCTGTACTGTAATAAGATGTGATATCACCGCTCCTCTTATATCACCTGTACTGTAATAAGATGTGATATCACCTCTCCTCTTATATCTCCTGTACTGTAATAAGATGTGATATCACCGCTCCTCTTATATCTCCTGTACTGTAATAAGATGTGATATCACCGCTCCTCTTATATCACCTGTACTGTAATAAGATGTGATATCACAGCTCCTCTTATATCTCCTGTACTGTAATAAGATGTGATATCACCGCTCCTCTTATATCACCTGTACTGTAATAAGATGTGATATCACCGCTCCTCTTATATCACCTGTACTGTAATAAGATGTGATATCACCGCTCCTCTTATATCCCTGTACTGTAATAAGATGTGATATCACCGCTCCTCTTATATCTCCTGTACTGTAATAAGATGTGATATCACCGCTCCTCTTATATCACCCTGTACTGTAATAAGATGTGATATCACCGCTCCTCTTATATCTCCTGTACTGTAATAAGATGTGATATCACCGCTCCTCTTATATCTCCTGTACTGTAATAAGATGTGATATCACCGCTCCTCTTATATCTCCCTGTACTGTAATAAGATGTGATATCACCGCTTCTCTTATATCTCCTGTACTGTAATAAGATGTGATATCACCGCTCCTCTTATATCCCCTGTACTGTAATAAGATGTGATATCACCGCTCCTCTTATATCTCCTGTACTGTAATAAGATGTAATATCACAGCTCCTCTTATATCTCCTGTACTGTAATAAGATGTGATATCACCGCTCCTCTTATATCACCCTGTACTGTAATAAGATGTGATATCACCGCTCCTCTTATATCACCTGTACTGTAATAAGATGTGATATCACCGCTCCTCTTATATCCCCTGTACTGTAATAAGATGTGATATCACCGCTCCTCTTTATCTCCTGTACTGTAATAAGATGTGATATCACCGCTCCTCTTATATCATCCTGTACTGTAATAAGATGTGATATCACCGCTCCTCTTATATCTACCTGTACTGTAATAAGATGTGATATCACCGCTCCTCTTATATCACCTGTACTGTAATAAGATGTGATATCACCGCTCCTCTTATATCCCCTGTACTGTAATAAGATGTGATATCACCGCTCCTCTTATATCCCCTGTACTGTAATAAGATGTGATATCACAGCTCCTCTTATATCTCCTGTACTGTAATAAGATGTGATATCACCGCTCCTCTTATATCTCCTGTACTGTAATAAGATGTGATATCACCGCTCCTCTTATATCACCCTGTACTGTAATAAGATGTGATATCACCGCTCCTCTTATATCTCCTGTACTGTAATAAGATGTGATATCACCGCTCCTCTTATATCTCCTGTACTGTAACAAGATGTGATATCACCGCTCCTCTTATATCTCCTGTACTGTAATGAGATGTGATATCACCGCTCCTCTTATATCACCCTGTACTGTAATAAGATGTGATATCACCGCTTCCTCTTATATCTCCTGTACTGTAATAAGATGTGATATCACCGCTCCTCTTATATCGCCTGTACTGTAATAAGATGTGATATCACCGCTCCTCTTATATCTCCTGTACTGTAATAAGATGTGATATCACCGCTCCTCTTATGTCTCCTGTACTGTAATAAGATGTGATATCACCGCTCCTCTTATATCTCCCTGTACTGTAATAAGATGTGATATCACCGCTCCTCTTATATCTCCTGTACTGTAATAAGATGTGATATCACCGCTCCTCTTATATCTCCTGTACTGTAATAAGATGTGATATCACAGCTCCTCTTATATCTCCTGTACTGTAATAAGATGTGATATCACCGCTCCTCTTATATCACCCTGTACTGTAATAAGATGTGATATCACCGCTCCTCTTATATCACCTGTACTGTAATAAGATGTGATATCACCGCTCCTCTTATATCACCTGTACTGTAATAAGATGTGATATCACCGCTCCTCTTATATCACCTGTACTGTAATAAGATGTGATATCACCGCTCCTCTTATATCTCCTGTACTGTAATAAGATGTGATATCACAGCTCCTCTTATATCTCCTGTACTGTAATAAGATGTGATATCACCGCTCCTCTTATATCTCCTGTACTGTAATAAGATGTGATATCACAGCTCCTCTTATATCTCCTGTACTGTAATAAGATGTGATATCACCGCTCCTCTTATATCTCCTGTACTGTAATAAGATGTGATATCACCGCTCCTCTTATATCACCCTGTACTGTAATAAGATGTGATATCACCGCTCCTCTTATATCTCCTGTACTGTAATAAGATGTGATATCACCGCTCCTCTTATATCTCCTGTACTGTAATAAGATGTGATATCACCGCTCCTCTTATATCTCCTGTACTGTAATGAGATGTGATATCACCGCTCCTCTTATATCACCCTGTACTGTAATAAGATGTGATATCACCGCTTCTCTTATATCTCCTGTACTGTAATAAGATGTGATATCACCGCTCCTCTTATATCGCCTGTACTGTAATAAGATGTGATATCACCGCTCCTCTTATATCTCCTGTACTGTAATAAGATGTGATATCACCGCTCCTCTTATGTCTCCTGTACTGTAATAAGATGTGATATCACCGCTCCTCTTATATCTCCTGTACTTTAATAAGATGTGATATCACCGCTCCTCTTATATCTCCTGTACTGTAATAAGATGTGATATCACCGCTCCTCTTATATCTCCTGTACTGTAATAAGATGTAATATCACAGCTCCTCTTATATCTCCTGTACTGTAATAAGATGTGATATCACCGCTCCTCTTATATCACCCTGTACTGTAATAAGATGTGATATCACCGCCCCTCTTATATCACCTGTACTGTAATAAGATGTGATATCACCGCTCCTCTTATATCACCTGTACTGTAATAAGATGTGATATCACCGCTCCTCTTTTCACCCTGTACTGTAATAAGATGTGATATCACCGCTCCTCTTATATCACCTGTACTGTAATAAGATGTGATATCACCGCTCCTCTTATATCACCTGTACTGTAATAAGATGTGATATCACCGCTCCTCTTATATCACCTGTACTGTAATAAGATGTGATATCACCGCTCCTCTTATATCACCTGTACTGTAATAAGATGTGATATCACCGCTCCTCTTATATCCCCTGTACTGTAATAAGATGTGATATCACCGCTCCTCTTATATCTCCTGTACTGTAATAAGATGTGATATCACCGCTCCTCTTATATCACCTGTACTGTAATAAGATGTGATATCACCGCTCCTCTTATATCCCCTGTACTGTAATAAGATGTGATATCACCGCTCCTCTTATATCACCCTGTACTGTAATAAGATGTGATATCACCGCTCCTCTTATATCACCTGTACTGTAATAAGATGTGATATCACCGCTCCTCTTATATCACCTGTACTGTAATAAGATGTGATATCACCGCTCCTCTTATATCCCTGTACTGTAATAAGATGTGATATCACCGCTCCTCTTATATCTCCTGTACTGTAATAAGATGTGATATCACAGCTCCTCTTATATCTCCTGTACTGTAATAAGATGTGATATCACCGCTCCTCTTATATCTCCTGTACTGTAATAAGATGTGATATCACCGCTCCTCTTATATCACCCTGTACTGTAATAAGATGTGATATCACCGCTCCTCTTATATCTCCTGTACTGTAATAAGATGTGATATCACCGCTCCTCTTATATCTCCTGTACTGTAATAAGATGTGATATCACCGCTCCTCTTATATCTCCTGTACTGTAATGAGATGTGATATCACCGCTCCTCTTATATCACCCTGTACTGTAATAAGATGTGATATCACCGCTTCTCTTATATCTCCTGTACTGTAATAAGATGTGATATCACCGCTCCTCTTATATCGCCTGTACTGTAATAAGATGTGATATCACCGCTCCTCTTATATCTCCTGTACTGTAATAAGATGTGATATCACCGCTCCTCTTATGTCTCCTGTACTGTAATAAGATGTGATATCACCGCTCCTCTTATATCTCCTGTACTGTAATAAGATGTGATATCACCGCTCCTCTTATATCTCCTGTACTGTAATAAGATGTGATATCACCGCTCCTCTTATATCTCCTGTACTGTAATAAGATGTAATATCACAGCTCCTCTTATATCTCCTGTACTGTAATAAGATGTGATATCACCGCTCCTCTTATATCACCCTGTACTGTAATAAGATGTGATATCACCGCTCCTCTTATATCACCTGTACTGTAATAAGATGTGATATCACCGCTCCTCTTATATCACCTGTACTGTAATAAGATGTGATATCACCGCTCCTCTTATATCACCTGTACTGTAATAAGATGTGATATCACCGCTCCTCTTATATCACCTGTACTGTAATAAGATGTGATATCACCGCTCCTCTTATATCCCCTGTACTGTAATAAGATGTGATATCACCGCTCCTCTTATATCCCCTGTACTGTAATAAGATGTGATATCACCGCTCCTCTTATATCTCCTGTACTGTAATAAGATGTGATATCACAGCTCCTCTTATATCTCCTGTACTGTAATAAGATGTGATATCACAGCTCCTCTTATATCTCCTGTACTGTAATAAGATGTGATATCACAGCTCCTCTTATATCTCCTGTACTGTAATAAGATGTGATATCACCGCTCCTCTTATATCTCCTGTACTGTAATAAGATGTGATATCACCGCTCCTCTTATATCTCCTGTACTGTAATAAGATGTGATATCACCGCTCCTCTTATATCTCCTGTACTGTAATGAGATGTGATATCACCGCTCCTCTTATATCACCCTGTACTGTAATAAGATGTGATATCACCGCTTCTCTTATATCTCCTGTACTGTAATAAGATGTGATATCACCGCTCCTCTTATATCGCCTGTACTGTAATAAGATGTGATATCACCGCTCCTCTTATATCTCCTGTACTGTAATAAGATGTGATATCACCGCTCCTCTTATGTCTCCTGTACTGTAATAAGATGTGATATCACCGCTCCTCTTATATCTCCTGTACTGTAATAAGATGTGATATCACCGCTCCTCTTATATCTCCTGTACTGTAATAAGATGTGATATCACCGCTCCTCTTATATCTCCTGTACTGTAATAAGATGTAATATCACAGCTCCTCTTATATCTCCTGTACTGTAATAAGATGTGATATCACCGCTCCTCTTATATCACCCTGTACTGTAATAAGATGTGATATCACCGCTCCTCTTATATCACCTGTACTGTAATAAGATGTGATATCACCGCTCCTCTTATATCACCTGTACTGTAATAAGATGTGATATCACCGCTCCTCTTATATCACCTGTACTGTAATAAGATGTGATATCACCGCTCCTCTTATATCACCTGTACTGTAATAAGATGTGATATCACCGCTCCTCTTATATCCCCTGTACTGTAATAAGATGTGATATCACCGCTCCTCTTATATCTCCTGTACTCTAATAAGATGTGATATCACAGCTCCTCTTATATCTCCTGTACTGTAATAAGATGTGATATCACCGCTCCTCTTATATCTCCTGTACTGTAATAAGATGTGATATCATCGCTCCTCTTATATCACCCTGTACTGTAATAAGATGTGATATCACCGCTCCTCTTATATCTCCTGTACTGTAATAAGATGTGATATCACCGCTCCTCTTATATCTCCTGTACTGTAATAAGATGTGATATCACCGCTCCTCTTATATCTCCTGTACTGTAATAAGATGTGATATCACCGCTCCTCTTATATCTCCTGTACTGTAATAAGATGTGATATCACCGCTCCTCTTATATCACCCTGTACTGTAATAAGATGTGATATCACCGCTTCTCTTTTATCTCCTGTACTGTAATAAGATGTGATATCACCGCTCCTCTTATATCGCCTGTACTGTAATAAGATGTGATATCACCGCTCCTCTTATATCTCCTGTACTGTAATAAGATGTGATATCACCGCTCCTCTTATGTCTCCTGTACTGTAATAAGATGTGATATCACCGCTCCTCTTATATCTCCTGTACTGTAATAAGATGTGATATCACCGCTCCTCTTATATCTCCTGTACTGTAATAAGATGTGATATCACCGCTCCTCTTATATCTCCTGTACTGTAATAAGATGTGATATCACCGCTCCTCTTATGTCTCCTGTACTGTAATAAGATGTGATATCACCGCTCCTCTTATATCCCCTGTACTGTAATAAGATGTGATATCACCGCTCCTCTTATATCTCCTGTACTGTAATAAGATGTGATATCACCGCTCCTCTTATATCTCCTGTACTGTAATAAGATGTGATATCACCGCTCCTCTTATATCACCTGTACTGTAATAAGATGTGATATCACCTCTCCTCTTATATCACCGGTACTGTAATAAGATGTGATATCACCGCTCCTCTTATATCACCCTGTACTGTAATAAGATGTGATATCACCGCTCCTCTTATATCACCTGTACTGTAATAAGATGTGATATCACCGCTCCTCTTATATCTCCTGTACTGTAATAAGATGTGATATCACAGCTCCTCTTATATCTCCTGTACTGTAATAAGATGTGATATCACCGCTCCTCTTATATCACCTGTACTGTAATAAGATGTGATATCACCGCTCCTCTTATATCCCCCTGTACTGTAATAAGATGTGATATCACCGCTCCTCTTATATCACTGTACTGTAATAAGATGTGATATCACCGCTCCTCTTATATCTCCTGTACTGTAATAAGATGTGATATCACCGCTCCTCTTATATCTCCTGTACTGTAATAAGATGTGATATCACCGCTCCTCTTATATCACCCTGTACTGTAATAAGATGTGATATCACCGCTCCTCTTATATCACCTGTACTGTAATAAGATGTGATATCACCTCTCCTCTTATATCTCCTGTACTGTAATAAGATGTGATATCACCGCTCCTCTTATATCTCCTGTACTGTAATAAGATGTGATATCACCGCTCCTCTTATGTCTCCTGTACTGTAATAAGATGTGATATCACCGCTCCTCTTATATCCCCTGTACTGTAATAAGATGTGATATCACCGCTCCTCTTATATCTCCTGTACTGTAATAAGATGTGATATCACCGCTCCTCTTATATCTCCTGTACTGTAATAAGATGTGATATCACCGCTCCTCTTATATCACCCTGTACTGTAATAAGATGTGATATCACCGCTCCTCTTATATCTCCTGTACTGTAATAAGATGTGATATCACCGCTCCTCTTATATCTCCTGTACTGTAATGAGATGTGATATCACCGCTCCTCTTATATCACCCTGTACTGTAATAAGATGTGATATCACCGCTCCTCTTATATCTCCTGTACTGTAATAAGATGTGATATCACCGCTCCTCTTATATCGCCTGTACTGTAATAAGATGTGATATCACCGCTCCTCTTATATCTCCTGTACTGTAATAAGATGTGATATCACCGCTCCTCTTATGTCTCCTGTACTGTAATAAGATGTGATATCACCGCTCCTCTTATATCTCCTGTACTGTAATAAGATGTGATATCACCGCTCCTCTTATATCTCCTGTACTGTAATAAGATGTGATATCACCGCTCCTCTTATATCTCCTGTACTGTAATAAGATGTGAATATCACAGCTCCTCTTATATCTCCTGTACTGTAATAAGATGTGATATCACCGCTCCTCTTATATCACCCTGTACTGTAATAAGATGTGATATCACCGCTCCTCTTATATCACCTGTACTGTAATAAGATGTGATATCACCGCTCCTCTTATATCACCTGTACTGTAATAAGATGTGATATCACCGCTCCTCTTATATCACCTGTACTGTAATAAGATGTGATATCACCGCACCTCTTATATCACCTGTACTGTAATAAGATGTGATATCACCGCTCCTCTTATATCCCCTGTACTGTAATATTATGTGATATCACCGCTCCTCTTATATCTCCTGTACTGTAATAAGATGTGATATCACAGCTCCTCTTATATCTCCTGTACTGTAATAAGATGTGATATCACCGCTCCTCTTATATCTCCTGTACTGTAATAAGATGTGATATCACCGCTCCTCTTATATCACCCTGTACTGTAATAAGATGTGATATCACCGCTCCTCTTATATCTCCTGTACTGTAATAAGATGTGATATCACCGCTCCTCTTATATCTCCTGTACTGTAATAAGATGTGATATCACCGCTCCTCTTATATCTCCTGTACTGTAATAAGATGTGATATCACCGCTCCTCTTATATCTCCTGTACTGTAATAAGATGTGATATCACCGCTCCTCTTATATCACCCTGTACTGTAATAAGATGTGATATCACCGCTTCTCTTTTATCTCCTGTACTGTAATAAGATGTGATATCACCGCTCCTCTTATATCGCCTGTACTGTAATAAGATGTGATATCACCGCTCCTCTTATATCTCCTGTACTGTAATAAGATGTGATATCACCGCTCCTCTTATGTCTCCTGTACTGTAATAAGATGTGATATCACCGCTCCTCTTATATCTCCTGTACTGTAATAAGATGTGATATCACCGCTCCTCTTATATCTCCTGTACTGTAATAAGATGTGATATCACCGCTCCTCTTATATCTCCTGTACTGTAATAAGATGTGATATCACCGCTCCTCTTATGTCTCCTGTACTGTAATAAGATGTGATATCACCGCTCCTCTTATATCCCCTGTACTGTAATAAGATGTGATATCACCGCTCCTCTTATATCTCCTGTACTGTAATAAGATGTGATATCACCGCTCCTCTTATATCCCCCTGTACTGTAATAAGATGTGATATCACCGCTCCTCTTATATCACCTGTACTGTAATAAGATGTGATATCACCTCTCCTCTTATATCACCGGTACTGTAATAAGATGTGATATCACCGCTCCTCTTATATCACCCTGTACTGTAATAAGATGTGATATCATCGCTCCTCTTATATCACCTGTACTGTAATAAGATGTGATATCACCGCTCCTCTTATATCTCCTGTACTGTAATAAGATGTGATATCACAGCTCCTCTTATATCTCCTGTACTGTAATAAGATGTGATATCACCGCTCCTCTTATATCACCTGTACTGTAATAAGATGTGATATCACCGCTCCTCTTATATCCCCCTGTACTGTAATAAGATGTGATATCACCGCTCCTCTTATATCACTGTACTGTAATAAGATGTGATATCACCGCTCCTCTTATATCTCCTGTACTGTAATAAGATGTGATATCACCGCTCCTCTTATATCTCCTGTACTGTAATAAGATGTGATATCACCGCTCCTCTTATATCACCCTGTACTGTAATAAGATGTGATATCACCGCTCCTCTTATATCACCTGTACTGTAATAAGATGTGATATCACCTCTCCTCTTATATCTCCTGTACTGTAATAAGATGTGATATCACCGCTCCTCTTATATCTCCTGTACTGTAATAAGATGTGATATCACCGCTCCTCTTATGTCTCCTGTACTGTAATAAGATGTGATATCACCGCTCCTCTTATATCCCCTGTACTGTAATAAGATGTGATATCACCGCTCCTCTTATATCTCCTGTACTGTAATAAGATGTGATATCACCGCTCCTCTTATATCTCCTGTACTGTAATAAGATGTGATATCACCGCTCCTCTTATATCCCCCTGTACTGTAATAAGATGTGATATCACCTCTCCTCTTATATCACCGGTACTGTAATAAGATGTGATATCACCGCTCCTCTTATATCACCCTGTACTGTAATAAGATGTGATATCATCGCTCCTCTTATATCACCTGTACTGTAATAAGATGTGATATCACCGCTCCTCTTCTATCTCCTGTACTGTAATAAGATGTGATATCACAGCTCCTCTTATATCTCCTGTATTGTAATAAGATGTGATATCACCGCTCCTCTTATATCACCTGTACTGTAATAAGATGTGATATCACCGCTCCTCTTATATCCCCCTGTACTGTAATAAGATGTGATATCACCGCTCCTCTTATATCACTGTACTGTAATAAGATGTGATATCACCGCTCCTCTTATATCTCCTGTACTGTAATAAGATGTGATATCACCGCTCCTCTTATATCACCCTGTACTGTAATAAGATGTGATATCACCGCTCCTCTTATATCACCTGTACTGTAATAAGATGTGATATCACCTCTCCTCTTATATCTCCTGTACTGTAAGAAGATGTGATATCACCGCTCCTCTTATATCTCCTGTACTGTAATAAGATGTGATATCACCGCTCCTCTTATATCTCCTGTACTGTAATAAGATGTGATATCACCGCTCCTCTTATATCACCCTGAACTGTAATAAGATGTGATATCACCGCTCCTCTTATATCACCTGTACTGTAATAAGATGTGATATCACCTCTCCTCTTATATCACCGGTACTGTAATAAGATGTGATATCACCTCTCCTCTTATATCACCCTGTACTGTAATAAGATGTGATATCATCGCTCCTCTTATATCACCTGTACTGTAATAAGATGTGATATCACCGCTCCTCTTATATCTCCTGTACTGTAATAAGATGTGATATCACAGCTCCTCTTATATCACCTGTACTGTAATAAGATGTGATATCACCGCTCCTCTTTATCCCCCTGTACTGTAATAAGATGTGATATCACCGCTCCTCTTATATCACTGTACTGTAATAAGATGTGATATCACCGCTCCTCTTATATCTCCTGTACTGTAATAAGATGTGATATCACCGCTCCTCTTATATCACCCTGTACTGTAATAAGATGTGATATCACCGCTCCTCTTATATCACCTGTACTGTAATAAGATGTGATATCACCTCTCCTCTTATATCTCCTGTACTGTAATAAGATGTGATATCACCGCTCCTCTTATATCTCCTGTACTGTAATAAGATGTGATATCACCGCTCCTCTTATATCTCCTGTACTGTAATAAGATGTGATATCACCGCTCCTCTTATATCACCCTGTACTGTAATAAGATGTGATATCACCGCTCCTCTTATATCACCTGTACTGTAATAAGATGTGATATCACCGCTCCTCTTATATAACCTGTACTGTAATAAGATGTGATATCACCGCTCCTCTTATATCACCTGTACTGTAATAAGATGTGATATCACCGCTCCTCTTATATCCCCTGTACTGTAATAAGATGTGATATCACAGCTCCTCTTATATCTCCTGTACTGTAATAAGATGTGATATCACCGCTCCTCTTATATCACCTGTACTGTAATAAGATGTGATATCACCGCTCCTCTTATATCTCCTGTACTGTAATAAGATGTGATATCACCGCTCCTCTTATATCACCCTGTATTGTAATAAGATGTGATATCACCGCTCCTCTTATATCTCCTGTACTGTAATAAGATGTGATATCACCGCTCCTCTTATATCTCCTGTACTGTAATAAGATGTGATATCACCGCTCCTCTTATATCACCTGTACTGTAATAAGATGTGATATCACCGCTCCTCTTATATCTCCTGTACTGTAATAAGATGTGATATCACCGCTCCTCTTATATCACCCTGTACTGTAATAAGATGTGATATCACCGCTTCTCTTATATCTCCTGTACTGTAATAAGATGTGATATCACCACTCCTCTTATATCCCCTGTACTGTAATAAGATGTGATATCACCGCTCCTCTTATATCACCCTGTACTGTAATAAGATGTGATATCACCGCTCCTCTTATATCTCCTGTACTGTAATAAGATGTAATATCACAGCTCCTCTTATATCTCCTGTACTGTAATAAGATGTGATATCACCGCTCCTCTTATATCACCCTGTACTGTAATAAGATGTGATATCACCGCTCCTCTTATATCACCTGTACTGTAATAAGATGTGATATCACCGCTCCTCTTATATCACCTGTACTGTAATAAGATGTGATATCACCGCTCCTCTTATATCACCTGTACTGTAATAAGATGTGATATCACCGCTCCTCTTATATCACCTGTACTGTAATAAGATGTGATATCACCGCTCCTCTTATATCCCCTGTACTGTAATAAGATGTGATATCACCGCTCCTCTTATATCTCCTGTACTGTAATAAGATGTGATATCACAGCTCCTCTTATATCTCCTGTACTGTAATAAGATGTGATATCACCGCTCCTCTTATATCTCCTGTACTGTAATAAGATGTGATATCACCGCTCCTCTTATATCACCTGTACTGTAATAAGATGTGATATCACCGCTCCTCTTATATCTCCTGTACTGTAATAAGATGTGATATCACAGCTCCTCTTATATCTCCTGTACTGTAATAAGATGTGATATCACCGCTCCTCTTATATCTCCTGTACTGTAATAAGATGTGATATCACCGCTCCTCTTATATCTCCTGTACTGTAATAAGATGTGATATCACCGCTCCTCTTATATCACCCTGTACTGTAATAAGATGTGATATCACCGCTTCTCTTATATCTCCTGTATTGTAATAAGATGTAATATCACAGCTCCTCTTATATCTCCTGTACTGTAATAAGATGTGATATCACCGCTCCTCTTATATCACCCTGTACTGTAATAAGATGTGATATCACCGCTCCTCTTATATCACCTGTACTGTAATAAGATGTGACATCACCGCTCCTCTTATATCTCCTGTACTGTAATAAGATGTGATATCACCGCTCCTCTTATATCTCCTGTACTGTAATAAGATGTGATATCACCGCTCCTCTTATATCTCCTGTACTGTAATAAGATGTGATATCACCGCTCCTCTTATATCACCCTGTACTGTAATAAGATGTGATATCACCGCTCCTCTTATATCTCCTGTACTGTAATAAGATGTGATATCACAGCTCCTCTTATATCTCCTGTACTGTAATAAGATGTGATATCACCGCTCCTCTTATATCTCATGTACTGTAATAAGATGTGATATCACCGCTCCTCTTATATCTCCTGTACTGTAATAAGATGTGATATCACCGCTCCTCTTATATCACCCTGTACTGTAATAAGATGTGATATCACCGATTCTCTTATATCTCCTGTACTGTAATAAGATGTGATATCACCGCTCCTCTTATATCGCCTGTACTGTAATAAGATGTGATATCACCGCTCCTCTTATATCTCCTGTACTGTAATAAGATGTGATATCACCGCTCCTCTTATGTCTCCTGTACTGTAATAAGATGTGATATCACCGCTCCTCTTATATCTCCTGTACTGTAATAAGATGTGATATCACCGCTCCTCTTATATCTCCTGTACTGTAATAAGATGTGATATCACCGCTCCTCTGATATCACCCTGTACTGTAATAAGATGTGATATCACCGCTTCTCTTATATCTCCTGTACTGTAATAAGATGTAATATCACAGCTCCTCTTATATCTCCTGTACTGTAATAAGATGTGATATCACCGCTCCTCTTATATCACCCTGTACTGTAATAAGATGTGATATCACCGCTGCTCTTATATCACCTGTACTGTAATAAGATGTGATATCACCGCTCCTCTTATATCACCTGTACTGTAATAAGATGTGATATCACCGCTCCTCTTATATCCCCTGTACTGTAATAAGATGTGATATCACCGCTCCTCTTATATCTCCTGTACTGTAATAAGATGTGATATCACAGCTCCTCTTATATCTCCTGTACTGTAATAAGATGTGATATCACCGCTCCTCTTATATCTCCTGTACTGTAATAAGATGTGATATCACCGCTCCTCTAATATCACCCTGTACTGTAATAAGATGTGATATCACCGCTCCTCTTATATCTCCTGTACTGTAATAAGATGTGATATCACAGCTCCTCTTATATCTCCTGTACTGTAATAAGATGTGATATCACCGCTCCTCTTATATCTCCTGTACTGTAATAAGATGTGATATCACCGCTCCTCTTATATCTCCTGTACTGTAATAAGATGTGATATCACCGCTCCTCTTATATCACCCTGTACTGTAATAAGATGTGATATCACCGATTCTCTTATATCTCCTGTACTGTAATAAGATGTGATATCACCTCTTCTCTTATATCCCCTGTACTGTAATAAGATGTGATATCACCGCTCCTCTTATATCCCCTGTACTGTAATAAGATGTGATATCACCGCTCCTCTTATGTCTCCTGTACTGTAATAAGATGTGATATCACCGCTCCTCTTATATCTCCTGTACTGTAATAAGATGTGATATCACCGCTCCTCTTATATCTCCTGTACTGTAATAAGATGTGATATCACCGCTCCTCTTATATCTCCTGTACTGTAATAAGATGTGATATCACCGCTCCTCTTATGTCTCCTGTACTGTAATAAGATGTGATATCACCGCTCCTCTTATATCCCCTGTACTGTAATAAGATGTGATATCACCGCTCCTCTTATATCTCCTGTACTGTAATAAGATGTGATATCACCGCTCCTCTTATATCCCCTGTTCTGTAATAAGATGTGATATCACCGCTCCTCTTATATCTCCTGTACTGTAATAAGATGTGATATCACCTCTTCTCTTATATCTCCTGTACTGTAATAAGATGTGATATCACCGCTCCTCTTATATCACCCTGTACTGTAATAAGATGTGATATCACTGCTCCTCTTATATCACCCTGTACTGTAATAAGATGTTATATCACCGCTCCTCTTATATCACCCTGTACTGTAATAAGATGTGATATCACCGCTCCTCTTATATCTCCTGTACTGTAATAAGATGTGATATCACCTCTTCTTATATCCCCTGTACTGTAATAAGATGTGATATCACCGCTCCTCTTATATCACCCTGTACTGTAATAAGATGTGATATCACCGCTCCTCTTATATCACCCTGTACTGTAATAAGATGTGATATCACCGCTCCTCTTATATCACCTGTACTGTAATAAGATGTGATATCACCGCTCCTCTTATATCCCCTGTACTGTAATAAGATGTAATATCACAGCTCCTCTTATATCTCCTGTACTGTAATAAGATGTGATATCACCGCTCCTCTTATATCTCCTGTACTGTAATAAGATGTGATATCACCGCTCCTCTTATATCACCCTGTACTGTAATAAGATGTGATATCACCGCTCCTGTTATATCTCCTGTACTGTAATAAGATGTGATATCACCGCTCCTCTTATATCACCCTGTACTGTAATAAGATGTGATATCACCGCTCCTCTTATATCACCCTGTACTGTAATAAGATGTGATATCACCGCTCCTCTTATATCTCCTGTACTGTAATAAGATGTGATATCACCGCTCCTCTTATATCCCCTGTACTGTAATAAGATGTGATAACACCGCTCCTCTTATATCACCCTGTACTGTAATAAGATGTGATATCACCGCTCCTCTTATATCTCCTGTACTGTATAAGATGTGATATCACAGCTCCTCCTATATCTCCTGTACTGTAATAAGATGTGATATCACCGCTCCTCTTATATCTCCTGTACTGTAATAAGATGTGATATCACAGCTCCTCTTATATCTGCTGTACTGTAATAAGATGTGATATCACAGCTCCTCTTATATCACCCTGTACTGTAATAAGATGTTATATCACCGCTCCTCTTATATCACCCTGTACTGTAATAAGATGTGATATCACCGCTCCTCTTATATCTCCTGTACTGTAATAAGATGTTATATCACCGCTCCTCTTATATCACCCTGTACTGTAATAAGATGTGATATCACCTCTTCTCTTATATCCCCTGTACTGTAATAAGATGTGATATCACCGCTCCTCTTATATCTCCTGTACTGTAATAAGATGTGATATCACCGCTCCTCTTATATCTCCTGTACTGTAATAAGATGTGATATCACCGCTCCTCTTATCACCCTGTACTGTAATAAGATGTGATATCACCGCTCCTCTTATATCTCCTGTTCTGTAATAAGATGTGATATCACCGCTCCTCTTATATCACCTGTACTGTAATAAAATGTGATTATCACCTCTCCTCTTATATCACCGGTACTGTAATAAGATGTGATATCACCGCTCCTCTTATATCACCCTGTACTGTAATAAGATGTGATATCATCGCTCCTCTTATATCTCCTGTACTGTAATAAGATGTGATATCACCGCTCCTCTTATATCTCCTGTACTGTAATAAGATGTGATATCACAGCTCCTCTTATATCTCCTGTACTGTAATAAGATGTGATATCACCGCTCCTCTTATATCACCTGTACTGTAATAAGATGTGATATCACCGCTCCTCTTATATCCCCCTGTACTGTAATAAGATGTGATATCACCGCTCCTCTTATATCACCTGTACTGTAATAAGATGTGATATCACCGCTCCTCTTATATCTCCTGTACTGTAATAAGATGTGATATCACCGCTCCTCTTATATCTCCTGTACTGTAATAAGATGTGATATCACCGCTCCTCTTATATCACCCTGTACTGTAATAAGATGTGATATCACCGCTCCTCTTATATCACCTGTACTGTAATAAGATGTGATATCACCGCTCCTCTTATATCTCCTGTACTGTAATAAGATGTGATATCACCGCTCCTCTTATATCTCCTGTACTGTAATAAGATGTGATATCACCGCTCCTCTTATATCACCCTGTACTGTAATAAGATGTGATAACACCGCTCCTCTTATATCACCCTGTACTGTAATAAGATGTGATATCACCGCTCCTCTTATATCTCCTGTACTGTAATAAGATGTGATATCACAGCTCCTCCTATATCTCCTGTACTGTAATAAGATGTGATATCACCGCTCCTCTTATATCTCCTGTACTGTAATAAGATGTGATATCACAGCTCCTCTTATATCTGCTGTACTGTAATAAGATGTGATATCACAGCTCCTCTTATATCACCCTGTACTGTAATAAGATGTTATATCACCGCTCCTCTTATATCACCCTGTACTGTAATAAGATGTGATATCACCGCTCCTCTTATATCTCCTGTACTGTAATAAGATGTTATATCACCGCTCCTCTTATATCACCCTGTACTGTAATAAGATGTGATATCACCTCTTCTCTTATATCCCCTGTACTGTAATAAGATGTGATATCACCGCTCCTCTTATATCTCCTGTGCTGTAATAAGATGTGATATCACCGCTCCTCTTATATCTCCTGTACTGTAATAAGATGTGATATCACCGCTCCTCTTATCACCCTGTACTGTAAAAAGATGTGATATCACCTCTCCTCTTATATCTCCTGTTCTGTAATAAGATGTGATATCACCGCTCCTCTTATATCACCTGTACTGTAATAAAATGTGATATCACCTCTCCTCTTATATCACCGGTACTGTAATAAGATGTGATATCACCGCTCCTCTTATATCACCCTGTACTGTAATAAGATGTGATATCATCGCTCCTCTTATATCTCCTGTACTGTAATAAGATGTGATATCACCGCTCCTCTTATATCTCCTGTACTGTAATAAGATGTGATATCACAGCTCCTCTTATATCTCCTGTACTGTAATAAGATGTGATATCACCGCTCCTCTTATATTACCTGTACTGTAATAAGATGTGATATCACCGCTCCTCTTATATCCCCCTGTACTGTAATAAGATGTGATATCACCGCTCCTCTTATATCACCTGTACTGTAATAAGATGTGATATCACCGCTCCTCTTATATCTCCTGTACTGTAATAAGATGTGATATCACCGCTCCTCTTATATCCCCCTGTACTGTAATAAGATGTGATATCACCGCTCCTCTTATATCCCCCTGTACTGTAATAAGATGTGATATCACCGCTCCTCTTATATCTCCTGTACTGTAATAAGATGTGATATCACCGCTCCTCTTATATCACCCTGTACTGTAATAAGATGTGATATCACCGCTCCTCTTATATCACCTGTACTGTAATAAGATGTGATATCACCGCTCCTCTTATATCTCCTGTACTGTAATAAGATGTGATATCACCGCTCCTCTTATATCTCCTGTACTGTAATAAGATGTGATATCACCGCTCCTCTTATATCACCCTGTACTGTAATAAGATGTGATATCACCGCTCCTCTTATATCCCCTGTACTGTAATAAGATGTGATATCACCGCTCCTCTTATATCACCTGTACTGTAATAAGATGTGATATCACCGCTCCTCTTATATCTCCTGTACTGTAATAAGATGTGATATCACCGCTCCTCTTATATCACCTGTACTGTAATAAGATGTGATATCACCGCTCCTCTTATATCCCCTGTACTGTAATAAGATGTGATATCACAGCTCCTCTTATATCTCCTGTACTGTAATAAGATGTGATATCACCGCTCCTCTTATATCACCCTGTACTGTAATAAGATGTGATATCACCGCTCCTCTTATATCTCCTGTACTGTAATAAGATGTGATATCACCGCTCCTCTTATATCTCCTGTACTGTAATAAGATGTGATATCACCGCTCCTCTTATATCACCCTGTACTGTAATAAGATGTGATATCACCGCTTCTCTTATATCTCCTGTACTGTAATAAGATGTGATATCACCGCTCCTCTTATATCACCCTGTACTGTAATAAGATGTGATATCACCGCTCCTCTTATATCTCCTGTACTGTAATAAGATGTAATATCACAGCTCCTCTTATATCTCCTGTACTGTAATAAGATGTGATATCACCGCTCCTCTTATATCACCCTGTACTGTAATAAGATGTGATATCACCGCTCCTCTTATATCACCTGTACTGTAATAAGATGTGATATCACCGCTCCTCTTATATCACCTGTACTGTAATAAGATGTGATATCACCGCTCCTCTTATATCACCTGTACTGTAATAAGATGTGATATCACCGCTCCTTTTATATCCCCTGTACTGTAATAAGATGTGATACCACCGCTCCTCTTATATCTCCTGTACTGTAATAAGATGTGATATCACCGCTCCTCTTATATCTCCTGTACTGTAATAAGATGTGATATCACCGCTCCTCTTATATCTCCTGTACTGTAATAAGATGTGATATCACCGCTCCTCTTATATCACCCTTTACTGTAATAAGATGTGATATCACCGCTCCTCTTATATCTCCTGTACTGTAATAAGATGTGATATCACCGCTCCTCTTATATCTCCTGTACTGTAATAAGATGTGATATCACCGCTCCTCTTATATCTCCTGTACTGTAATGAGATGTGATATCACCGCTCCTCTTATATCTCCCTGTACTGTAATAAGATGTGATATCACCGCTTCTCTTATATCTCCTGTACTGTAATAAGATGTGATATCACCGCTCCTCTTATATCGCCTGTACTGTAATAAGATGTGATATCACCTCTCCTCTTATATCACTGTACTGTAATAAGATGTGATATCACCTCTCCTCTTATATCTCCTGTACTGTAATAAGATGTGATATCACCGCTCCTCTTATATCTCCTGTACTGTAATAAGATGTGATATCACCGCTCCTCTTATATCACCCTGTACTGTAATAAGATGTGATATCACCGCTCCTGTTATATCACCTGTACTGTAATAAGATGTGATATCACCGCTCCTCTTATATCACCTGTACTGTAATAAGATGTGATATCACCGCTCCTCTTATATCACCTGTACTGTAATAAGATGTGATATCACCGCTCCTCTTATATCCCCTGTACTGTAATAAGATGTGATATCACAGCTCCTCTTATATCTCCTGTACTGTAATAAGATGTGATATCACCGCTCCTCTTATATCACCCTGTACTGTAATAAGATGTGATATCACCGCTCCTCTTATATCTCCTGTACTGTAATAAGATGTGATATCACCGCTCCTCTTATATCTCCTGTACTGTAATAAGATGTGATATCACCGCTCCTCTTATATCACCCTGTACTGTAATAAGATGTGATATCACCGCTTCTCTTATATCTCCTGTACTGTAATAAGATGTGATATCACCGCTCCTCTTAGATCCCCTGTACTGTAATAAGATGTGATATCACCGCTCCTCTTATATCTCCTGTACTGTAATAAGATGTAATATCACAGCTCCTCTTATATCTCCTGTACTGTAATAAGATGTGATATCACCGCTCCTCTTATATCACCCTGTACTGTAATAAGATGTGATATCACCGCTCCTCTTATATCACCTGTACTGTAATAAGATGTGATATCACCGCTCCTCTTATATCCCCTGTACTGTAATAAGATGTGATATCACCGCTCCTCTTTTATCTCCTGTACTGTAATAAGATGTAATATCACAGCTCCTCTTATATCTCCTGTACTGTAATAAGATGTGATATCACCGCTCCTCTTATATCACCCTGTACTGTAATAAGATGTGATATCACCGCTCCTTTTATATCACCTGTACTGTAATAAGATGTGATATCACCGCTCCTCTTATATCCCCTGTACTGTAATAAGATGTGATATCACCGCTCCTCTTATATCCCCTGTACTGTAATAAGATGTGATATCACAGCTCCTCTTATATCTCCTGTACTGTAATAAGATGTGATATCACCGCTCCTCTTATATCTCCTGTACTGTAATAAGATGTGATATCACAGCTCCTCTTATATCTCCTGTACTGTAATAAGATGTGATATCACCGCTCCTCTTATATTACCTGTACTGTAATAAGATGTGATATCACCGCTCCTCTTATATCCCCCTGTACTGTAATAAGATGTGATATCACCGCTCCTCTTATATCATCTGTACTGTAATAAGATGTGATATCACCGCTCCTCTTATATCTCCTGTACTGTAATAAGATGTGATATCACCGCTCCTCTTATATCCCCCTGTACTGTAATAAGATGTGATATCACCGCTCCTCTTATATCCCCCTGTACTGTAATAAGATGTGATATCACCGCTCCTCTTATATCTCCTGTACTGTAATAAGATGTGATATCACCGCTCCTCTTATATCACCCTGTACTGTAATAAGATGTGATATCACCGCTCCTCTTATATCACCTGTACTGTAATAAGATGTGATATCACCGCTCCTCTTATATCTCCTGTACTGTAATAAGATGTGATATCACCGCTCCTCTTATATCTCCTGTACTGTAATAAGATGTGATATCACCGCTCCTCTTATATCACCCTGTACTGTAATAAGATGTGATATCACTGCTCCTCTTATATCCCCTGTACTGTAATAAGATGTGATATCACCGCTCCTCTTATATCACCTGTACTGTAATAAGATGTGATATCACCGCTCCTCTTATATCTCCTGTACTGTAATAAGATGTGATATCACCGCTCCTCTTATATCACCTGTACTGTAATAAGATGTGATATCACCGCTCCTCTTATATCCCCTGTACTGTAATAAGATGTGATATCACAGCTCCTCTTATATCTCCTGTACTGTAATAAGATGTGATATCACCGCTCCTCTTATATCACCCTGTACTGTAATAAGATGTGATATCACCGCTCCTCTTATATCTCCTGTACTGTAATAAGATGTGATATCACCGCTCCTCTTATATCTCCTGTACTGTAATAAGATGTGATATCACCGCTCCTCTTATATCACCCTGTACTGTAATAAGATGTGATATCACCGCTTCTCTTATATCTCCTGTACTGTAATAAGATGTGATATCACCGCTCCTCTTATATCACCCTGTACTGTAATAAGATGTGATATCACCGCTCCTCTTATATCTCCTGTACTGTAATAAGATGTAATATCACAGCTCCTCTTATATCTCCTGTACTGTAATAAGATGTGATATCACCGCTCCTCTTATATCACCCTGTACTGTAATAAGATGTGATATCACCGCTCCTCTTATATCACCTGTACTGTAATAAGATGTGATATCACCGCTCCTCTTATATCACCTGTACTGTAATAAGATGTGATATCACCGCTCCTCTTATATCACCTGTACTGTAATAAGATGTGATATCACCGCTCCATTTATATCCCCTGTACTGTAATAAGATGTGATACCACCGCTCCTCTTATATCTCCTGTACTGTAATAAGATGTGATATCACCGCTCCTCTTATATCTCCTGTACTGTAATAAGATGTGATATCACCGCTCCTCTTATATCTCCTGTACTGTAATAAGATGTGATATCACCGCTCCTCTTATATCACCCTTTACTGTAATAAGATGTGATATCACCGATCCTCTTATATCTCCTGTACTGTAATAAGATGTGATATCACCGCTCCTCTTATATCTCCTGTACTGTAATAAGATGTGATATCACCGCTCCTCTTATATCTCCTGTACTGTAATGAGATGTGATATCACCGCTCCTCTTATATCTCCCTGTACTGTAATAAGATGTGATATCACCGCTTCTCTTATATCTCCTGTACTGTAATAAGATGTGATATCACCGCTCCTCTTATATCGCCTGTACTGTAATAAGATGTGATATCACCTCTCCTCTTATATCACTGTACTGTAATAAGATGTGATATCACCTCTCCTCTTATATCTCCTGTACTGTAATAAGATGTGATATCACCGCTCCTCTTATATCTCCTGTACTGTAATAAGATGTGATATCACCGCTCCTCTTATATCACCCTGTACTGTAATAAGATGTGATATCACCGCTCCTCTTATATCACCTGTACTGTAATAAGATGTGATATCACCGCTCCTCTTATATCACCTGTACTGTAATAAGATGTGATATCACCGCTCCTCTTATATCACCTGTACTGTAATAAGATGTGATATCACCGCTCCTCTTATATCCCCTGTACTGTAATAAGATGTGATATCACAGCTCCTCTTATATCTCCTGTACTGTAATAAGATGTGATATCACCGCTCCTCTTATATCACCCTGTACTGTAATAAGATGTGATATCACCGCTCCTCTTATATCTCCTGTACTGTAATAAGATGTGATATCACCGCTCCTCTTATATCTCCTGTACTGTAATAAGATGTGATATCACCGCTCCTCTTATATCACCCTGTACTGTAATAAGATGTGATATCACCGCTTCTCTTATATCTCCTGTACTGTAATAAGATGTGATATCACCGCTCCTCTTAGATCCCCTGTACTGTAATAAGATGTGATATCACCGCTCCTCTTATATCTCCTGTACTGTAATAAGATGTAATATCACAGCTCCTCTTATATCTCCTGTACTGTAATAAGATGTGATATCACCGCTCCTCTTATATCACCCTGTACTGTAATAAGATGTGATATCACCGCTCCTCTTATATCACCTGTACTGTAATAAGATGTGATATCACCGCTCCTCTTATATCCCCTGTACTGTAATAAGATGTGATATCACCGCTCCTCTTTTATCTCCTGTACTGTAATAAGATGTAATATCACAGCTCCTCTTATATCTCCTGTACTGTAATAAGATGTGATATCACCGCTCCTCTTATATCACCCTGTACTGTAATAAGATGTGATATCACCGCTCCTTTTATATCACCTGTACTGTAATAAGATGTGATATCACCGCTCCTCTTATATCCCCTGTACTGTAATAAGATGTGATATCACCGCTCCTCTTATATCCCCTGTACTGTAATAAGATGTGATATCACAGCTCCTCTTATATCTCCTGTACTGTAATAAGATGTGATATCACCGCTCCTCTTATATCTCCTGTACTGTAATAAGATGTGATATCACCGCTCCTCTTATATCACCCTGTACTGTAATAAGATGTGATATCACCGCTCCTCTTATATCTCCTGTACTGTAATAAGATGTGATATCACCGCTCCTCTTATATCTCCTGTACTGTAACAAGATGTGATATCACCGCTCCTCTTATATCTCCTGTACTGTAATGAGATGTGATATCACCGCTCCTCTTATATCACCCTGTACTGTAATAAGATGTGATATCACCGCTTCTCTTATATCTCCTGTACTGTAATAAGATGTGATATCACCGCTCCTCTTATATCGCCTGTACTGTAATAAGATGTGATATCACCGCTCCTCTTATATCTCCTGTACTGTAATAAGATGTGATATCACCGCTCCTCTTATGTCTCCTGTACTGTAATAAGATGTGATATCACCGCTCCTCTTATATCTCCTGTACTGTAATAAGATGTGATATCACCGCTCCTCTTATATCTCCTGTACTGTAATAAGATGTGATATCACCGCTCCTCTTATATCTCCTGTACTGTAATAAGATGTAATATCACAGCTCCTCTTATATCTCCTGTACTGTAATAAGATGTGATATCACCGCTCCTCTTATATCACCCTGTACTGTAATAAGATGTGATATCACCGCTCCTCTTATATCACCTGTACTGTAATAAGATGTGATATCACCGCTCCTCTTATATCACCTGTACTGTAATAAGATGTGATATCACCGCTCCTCTTATATCACCTGTACTGTAATAAGATGTGATATCACCGCTCCTCTTATATCACCTGTACTGTAATAA
The DNA here is from genome assembly GCF_046119375.1 of Phyllobates terribilis. Taxonomy (NCBI): domain Eukaryota; kingdom Metazoa; phylum Chordata; class Amphibia; order Anura; family Dendrobatidae; genus Phyllobates; species Phyllobates terribilis. Next base: position 69,927 of record NW_027365754.1, on the reverse strand, counting down.
GATGTGATATCACAGCTCCTCTTATATCTCCTGTACTGTAATAAGATGTGATATCACCGCTCCTCTTATATCTCCTGTACTGTAATAAGATGTGATATCACAGCTCCTCTTATATCTCCTGTACTGTAATAAGATGTGATATCACCGCTCCTCTTATATCTCCTGTACTGTAATAAGATGTGATATCACCGCTCCTCTTATATCACCCTGTACTGTAATAAGATGTGATATCACCGCTCCTCTTATATCTCCTGTACTGTAATAAGATGTGATATCACCGCTCCTCTTATATCTCCTGTACTGTAATAAGATGTGATATCACCGCTCCTCTTATATCTCCTGTACTGTAATGAGATGTGATATCACCGCTCCTCTTATATCACCCTGTACTGTAATAAGATGTGATATCACCGCTTCTCTTATATCTCCTGTACTGTAATAAGATGTGATATCACCGCTCCTCTTATATCGCCTGTACTGTAATAAGATGTGATATCACCGCTCCTCTTATATCTCCTGTACTGTAATAAGATGTGATATCACCGCTCCTCTTATGTCTCCTGTACTGTAATAAGATGTGATATCACCGCTCCTCTTATATCTCCTGTACTTTAATAAGATGTGATATCACCGCTCCTCTTATATCTCCTGTACTGTAATAAGATGTGATATCACCGCTCCTCTTATATCTCCTGTACTGTAATAAGATGTAATATCACAGCTCCTCTTATATCTCCTGTACTGTAATAAGATGTGATATCACCGCTCCTCTTATATCACCCTGTACTGTAATAAGATGTGATATCACCGCTCCTCTTATATCACCTGTACTGTAATAAGATGTGATATCACCGCTCCTCTTATATCACCTGTACTGTAATAAGATGTGATATCACCGCTCCTCTTATATCACCTGTACTGTAATAAGATGTGATATCACCGCTCCTCTTATATCACCTGTACTGTAATAAGATGTGATATTACCGCTCCTCTTATATCCCCTGTACTGTAATAAGATGTGATATCACCGCTCCTCTTATATCTGCTGTACTGTAATAAGATGTGATATCACCGCTCCTCTTATATCACCCTGTACTGTAATAAGATGTGATATCACCGCTCCTCTTATATCACCTGTACTGTAATAAGATGTGATATCACCGCTCCTCTTATATCACCTGTACTGTAATAAGATGTGATATCACCGCTCCTCTTATATCCCCTGTACTGTAATAAGATGTGATATCACCGCTCCTCTTATATCACCCTGTACTGTAATAAGATGTGATATCACCGCTCCTCTTATATCTCCTGTACTGTAATAAGATGTGATATCACCGCTCCTCTTATATCTCCTGTACTGTAATAAGATGTGATATCACCGCTCCTCTTATATCTCCTGTACTGTAATGAGATGTGATATCACCGCTCCTCTTATATCTCCTGTACTGTAATGAGATGTGATATCACCGCTTCTCTTATATCTCCTGTACTGTAATAAGATGTGATATCACCGCTCCTCTTATATCGCCTGTACTGTAATAAGATGTGATATCACCGCTCCTCTTATATCTCCTGTACTGTAATAAGATGTGATATCACCGCTCCTCTTATGTCTCCTGTACTGTAATAAGATGTGATATCACCGCTCCTCTTATATCTCCTGTACTGTAATAAGATGTGATATCACCGCTCCTCTTATATCTCCTGTACTGTAATAAGATGTGATATCAGCGCTCCTCTTATATCTCCTGTACTGTAATAAGATGTAATATCACAGCTCCTCTTATATCTCCTGTACTGTAATAAGATGTGATATCACCGCTCCTCTTATATCACCTGTACTGTAATAAGATGTGATATCACCGCTCCTCTTATATCACCTGTACTGTAATAAGATGTGATATCACCGCTCCTCTTATATCACCTGTACTGTAATAAGATGTGATATCACCGCTCCTCTTATATCACCTGTACTGTAATAAGATGTGATATCACCGCTCCTCTTATATCACCTGTACTGTAATAAGATGTGATATCACCGCTCCTCTTATATCCCCTGTACTGTAATAAGATGTGATATCACCGCTCCTCTTATATCTCCTGTACTGTAATAAGATGTGATATCACAGCTCCTCTTATATCTCCTGTACTGTAATAAGATGTGATATCACAGCTCCTCTTATATCTACTGTACTGTAATAAGATGTGATATCACAGCTCCTCTTATATCTCCTGTACTGTAATAAGATGTGATATCACCGCTCCTCTTATATCTCCTGTACTGTAATAAGATGTGATATCACCGCTCCTCTTATATCTCCTGTACTGTAATAAGATGTGATATCACCGCTCCTCTTATATCTCCTGTACTGTAATAAGATGTGATATCACCGCTCCTCTTATATCTCCTGTACTGTAATGAGATGTGATATCACCGCTCCTCTTATATCACCCTGTACTGTAATAAGATGTGATATCACCGCTTCTCTTATATCTCCTGTACTGTAATAAGATGTGATATCACCGCTCCTCTTATATCGCCTGTACTGTAATAAGATGTGATATCACCGCTCCTCTTATATCGCCTGTACTGTAATAAGATGTGATATCACCGCTCCTCTTATGTCTCCTGTACTGTAATAAGATGTGATATCACCGCTCCTCTTATATCTCCTGTACTGTAATAAGATGTGATATCACCGCTCCTCTTATATCTCCTGTACTGTAATAAGATGTGATATCACCGCTCCTCTTATATCTCCTGTACTGTAATAAGATGTAATATCACAGCTCCTCTTATATCTCCTGTACTGTAATAAGATGTGATATCACCGCTCCTCTTATATCACCCTGTACTGTAATAAGATGTGATATCACCGCTCCTCTTATATCACCTGTACTGTAATAAGATGTGATATCACCGCTCCTCTTATATCACCTGTACTGTAATAAGATGTGATATCACCGCTCCTCTTATATCACCTGTACTGTAATAAGATGTGATATCACCGCTCCTCTTATATCACCTGTACTGTAATAAGATGTGATATCACCGCTCCTCTTATATCACCTGTACTGTAATAAGATGTGATATCACCGCTCCTCTTATATCCCCTGTACTGTAATAAGATGTGATATCACCGCTCCTCTTATATCTCCTGTACTCTAATAAGATGTGATATCACAGCTCCTCTTATATCTCCTGTACTGTAATAAGATGTGATATCACCGCTCCTCTTATATCTCCTGTACTGTAATAAGATGTGATATCATCGCTCCTCTTATATCACCCTGTACTGTAATAAGATGTGATATCACCGCTCCTCTTATATCTCCTGTACTGTAATAAGATGTGATATCACCGCTCCTCTTATATCTCCTGTACTGTAATAAGATGTGATATCACCGCTCCTCTTATATCTCCTGTACTGTAATAAGATGTGATATCACCGCTCCTCTTATATCTCCTGTACTGTAATAAGATGTGATATCACCGCTCCTCTTATATCACCCTGTACTGTAATAAGATGTGATATCACCGCTTCTCTTTTATCTCCTGTACTGTAATAAGATGTGATATCACCGCTCCTCTTATATCGCCTGTACTGTAATAAGATGTGATATCACCGCTCCTCTTATATCTCCTGTACTGTAATAAGATGTGATATCACCGCTCCTCTTATGTCTCCTGTACTGTAATAAGATGTGATATCACCGCTCCTCTTATATCTCCTGTACTGTAATAAGATGTGATATCACCGCTCCTCTTATATCTCCTGTACTGTAATAAGATGTGATATCACCGCTCCTCTTATATCTCCTGTACTGTAATAAGATGTGATATCACCGCTCCTCTTATGTCTCCTGTACTGTAATAAGATGTGATATCACCGCTCCTCTTATATCCCCTGTACTGTAATAAGATGTGATATCACCGCTCCTCTTATATCTCCTGTACTGTAATAAGATGTGATATCACCGCTCCTCTTATATCTCCTGTACTGTAATAAGATGTGATATCACCGCTCCTCTTATATCACCTGTACTGTAATAAGATGTGATATCACCTCTCCTCTTATATCACCGGTACTGTAATAAGATGTGATATCACCGCTCCTCTTATATCACCCTGTACTGTAATAAGATGTGATATCATCGCTCCTCTTATATCACCTGTACTGTAATAAGATGTGATATCACCGCTCCTCTTATATCTCCTGTACTGTAATAAGATGTGATATCACAGCTCCTCCTATATCTCCTGTACTGTAATAAGATGTGATATCACCGCTCCTCTTATATCACCTGTACTGTAATAAGATGTGATATCACCGCTCCTCTTATATCCCCCTGTACTGTAATAAGATGTGATATCACCGCTCCTCTTATATCACTGTACTGTAATAAGATGTGATATCACCGCTCCTCTTATATCTCCTGTACTGTAATAAGATGTGATATCACCGCTCCTCTTATATCTCCTGTACTGTAATAAGATGTGATATCACCGCTCCTCTTATATCACCCTGTACTGTAATAAGATGTGATATCACCGCTCCTCTTATATCAGCTGTACTGTAATAAGATGTGATATCACCTCTCCTCTTATATCTCCTGTACTGTAATAAGATGTGATATCACCGCTCCTCTTATATCTCCTGTACTGTAATAAGATGTGATATCACCGCTCCTCTTATGTCTCCTGTACTGTAATAAGATGTGATATCACCGCTCCTCTTATATCCCCTGTACTGTAATAAGATGTGATATCACCGCTCCTCTTATATCTCCTGTACTGTAATAAGATGTGATATCACCGCTCCTCTTATATCTCCTGTACTGTAATAAGATGTGATATCACCGCTCCTCTTATATCACCCTGTACTGTAATAAGATGTGATATCACCGCTCCTCTTATATCTCCTGTACTGTAATAAGATGTGATATCACCGCTCCTCTTATATCTCCTGTACTGTAATGAGATGTGATATCACCGCTCCTCTTATATCACCCTGTACTGTAATAAGATGTGATATCACCGCTTCTCTTATATCTCCTGTACTGTAATAAGATGTGATATCACCGCTCCTCTTATATCGCCTGTACTGTAATAAGATGTGATATCACCGCTCCTCTTATATCTCCTGTACTGTAATAAGATGTGATATCACCGCTCCTCTTATGTCTCCTGTACTGTAATAAGATGTGATATCACCGCTCCTCTTATATCTCCTGTACTGTAATAAGATGTGATATCACCGCTCCTCTTATATCTCCTGTACTGTAATAAGATGTGATATCACCGCTCCTCTTATATCTCCTGTACTGTAATAAGATGTGATATCACCGCTCCTCTTATATCACCTGTACTGTAATAAGATGTGATATCACCGCTCCTCTTATATCCCCTGTACTGTAATAAGATGTGATATCACCGCTCCTCTTATATCTCCTGTACTGTAATAAGATGTGATATCACAGCTCCTCTTATATCTCCTGTACTGTAATAAGATGTGATATCACCGCTCCTCTTATATCTCCTGTACTGTAATAAGATGTGATATCACAGCTCCTCTTATATCTCCTGTACTGTAATAAGATGTGATATCACCGCTCCTATTATATCTCCTGTACTGTAATAAGATGTGATATCACCGCTCCTCTTATATCTCCTGTACTGTAATAAGATGTGATATCACCGCTCCTCTTATATCACCCTGTACTGTAATAAGATGTGATATCACCGCTCCTCTTATATCTCCTGTACTGTAATAAGATGTGATATCACCGCTCCTCTTATATCTCCTGTACTGTAATAAGATGTGATATCACCGCTCCTCTTATATCTCCTGTACTGTAATAAGATGTGATATCACCGCTCCTCTTATATCTCCTGTACTGTAATAAGATGTGATATCACCGCTCCTCTTATATCACCCTGTACTGTAATAAGATGTGATATCACCGCTTCTCTTTTATCTCCTGTACTGTAATAAGATGTGATATCACCGCTCCTCTTATATCGCCTGTACTGTAATAAGATGTGATATCACCGCTCCTCTTATATCTCCTGTACTGTAATAAGATGTGATATCACCGCTCCTCTTATGTCTCCTGTACTGTAATAAGATGTGATATCACCGCTCCTCTTATATCTCCTGTACTGTAATAAGATGTGATATCACCGCTCCTCTTATATCTCCTGTACTGTAATAAGATGTGATATCACCGCTCCTCTTATATCTCCTGTACTGTAATAAGATGTGATATCACCGCTCCTCTTATGTCTCCTGTACTGTAATAAGATGTGATATCACCGCTCCTCTTATATCCCCTGTACTGTAATAAGATGTGATATCACCGCTCCTCTTATATCTCCTGTACTGTAATAAGATGTGATATCACCGCTCCTCTTATATCCCCCTGTACTGTAATAAGATGTGATATCACCGCTCCTCTTATATCACCTGTACTGTAATAAGATGTGATATCACCTCTCCTCTTATATCACCGGTACTGTAATAAGATGTGATATCACCGCTCCTCTTATATCACCCTGTACTGTAATAAGATGTGATATCATCGCTCCTCTTATATCACCTGTACTGTAATAAGATGTGATATCACCGCTCCTCTTATATCTCCTGTACTGTAATAAGATGTGATATCACAGCTCCTCTTATATCTCCTGTACTGTAATAAGATGTGATATCACCGCTCCTCTTATATCACCTGTACTGTAATAAGATGTGATATCACCGCTCCTCTTATATCCCCCTGTACTGTAATAAGATGTGATATCACCGCTCCTCTTATATCACTGTACTGTAATAAGATGTGATATCACCGCTCCTCTTATATCTCCTGTACTGTAATAAGATGTGATATCACCGCTCCTCTTATATCTCCTGTACTGTAATAAGATGTGATATCACCGCTCCTCTTATATCACCCTGTACTGTAATAAGATGTGATATCACCGCTCCTCTTATATCACCTGTACTGTAATAAGATGTGATATCACCTCTCCTCTTATATCTCCTGTACTGTAATAAGATGTGATATCACCGCTCCTCTTATATCTCCTGTACTGTAATAAGATGTGATATCACCGCTCCTCTTATGTCTCCTGTACTGTAATAAGATGTGATATCACCGCTCCTCTTATATCCCCTGTACTGTAATAAGATGTGATATCACCGCTCCTCTTATATCTCCTGTACTGTAATAAGATGTGATATCACCGCTCCTCTTATATCTCCTGTACTGTAATAAGATGTGATATCACCGCTCCTCTTATATCCCCCTGTACTGTAATAAGATGTGATATCACCTCTCCTCTTATATCACCGGTACTGTAATAAGATGTGATATCACCGCTCCTCTTATATCACCCTGTACTGTAATAAGATGTGATATCATCGCTCCTCTTATATCACCTGTACTGTAATAAGATGTGATATCACCGCTCCTCTTCTATCTCCTGTACTGTAATAAGATGTGATATCACAGCTCCTCTTATATCTCCTGTATTGTAATAAGATGTGATATCACCGCTCCTCTTATATCACCTGTACTGTAATAAGATGTGATATCACCGCTCCTCTTATATCCCCCTGTACTGTAATAAGATGTGATATCACCGCTCCTCTTATATCACTGTACTGTAATAAGATGTGATATCACCGCTCCTCTTATATCTCCTGTACTGTAATAAGATGTGATATCACCGCTCCTCTTATATCACCCTGTACTGTAATAAGATGTGATATCACCGCTCCTCTTATATCACCTGTACTGTAATAAGATGTGATATCACCTCTCCTCTTATATCTCCTGTACTGTAAGAAGATGTGATATCACCGCTCCTCTTATATCTCCTGTACTGTAATAAGATGTGATATCACCGCTCCTCTTATATCTCCTGTACTGTAATAAGATGTGATATCACCGCTCCTCTTATATCACCCTGAACTGTAATAAGATGTGATATCACCGCTCCTCTTATATCACCTGTACTGTAATAAGATGTGATATCACCTCTCCTCTTATATCACCGGTACTGTAATAAGATGTGATATCACCTCTCCTCTTATATCACCCTGTACTGTAATAAGATGTGATATCATCGCTCCTCTTATATCACCTGTACTGTAATAAGATGTGATATCACCGCTCCTCTTATATCTCCTGTACTGTAATAAGATGTGATATCACAGCTCCTCTTATATCACCTGTACTGTAATAAGATGTGATATCACCGCTCCTCTTATATCCCCCTGTACTGTAATAAGATGTGATATCACCGATCCTCTTATATCACTGTACTGTAATAAGATGTGATATCACCGCTCCTCTTATATCTCCTGTACTGTAATAAGATGTGATATCACCGCTCCTCTTATATCACCCTGTACTGTAATAAGATGTGATATCACCGCTCCTCTTATATCACCTGTACTGTAATAAGATGTGATATCACCTCTCCTCTTATATCTCCTGTACTGTAATAAGATGTGATATCACCGCTCCTCTTATATCTCCTGTACTGTAATAAGATGTGATATCACCGCTCCTCTTATATCTCCTGTACTGTAATAAGATGTGATATCACCGCTCCTCTTATATCACCCTGTACTGTAATAAGATGTGATATCACCGCTCCTCTTATATCACCTGTACTGTAATAAGATGTGATATCACCGCTCCTCTTATATAACCTGTACTGTAATAAGATGTGATATCACCGCTCCTCTTATATCACCTGTACTGTAATAAGATGTGATATCACCGCTCCTCTTATATCCCCTGTACTGTAATAAGATGTGATATCACAGCCCCTCTTATATCTCCTGTACTGTAATAAGATGTGATATCACCGCTCCTCTTATATCACCTGTACTGTAATAAGATGTGATATCACCGCTCCTCTTATATCTCCTGTACTGTAATAAGATGTGATATCACCGCTCCTCTTATATCACCCTGTATTGTAATAAGATGTGATATCACCGCTCCTCTTATATCTCCTGTACTGTAATAAGATGTGATATCACCGCTCCTCTTATATCTCCTGTACTGTAATAAGATGTGATATCACCGCTCCTCTTATATCACCCTGTACTGTAATAAGATGTGATATCACCGCTCCTCTTATATCTCCTGTACTGTAATAAGATGTGATATCACCGCTCCTCTTATATCACCCTGTACTGTAATAAGATGTGATATCACCGCTTCTCTTATATCTCCTGTACTGTAATAAGATGTGATATCACCACTCCTCTTATATCCCCTGTACTGTAATAAGATGTGATATCACCGCTCCTCTTATATCACCCTGTACTGTAATAAGATGTGATATCACCGCTCCTCTTATATCTCCTGTACTGTAATAAGATGTAATATCACAGCTCCTCTTATATCTCCTGTACTGTAATAAGATGTGATATCACCGCTCCTCTTATATCACCCTGTACTGTAATAAGATGTGATATCACCGCTCCTCTTATATCACCTGTACTGTAATAAGATGTGATATCACCGCTCCTCTTATATCACCTGTACTGTAATAAGATGTGATATCACCGCTCCTCTTATATCACCTGTACTGTAATAAGATGTGATATCACCGCTCCTCTTATATCACCTGTACTGTAATAAGATGTGATATCACCGCTCCTCTTATATCCCCTGTACTGTAATAAGATGTGATATCACCGCTCCTCTTATATCTCCTGTACTGTAATAAGATGTGATATCACAGCTCCTCTTATATCTCCTGTACTGTAATAAGATGTGATATCACCGCTCCTCTTATATCTCCTGTACTGTAATAAGATGTGATATCACCGCTCCTCTTATATCACCTGTACTGTAATAAGATGTGATATCACCGCTCCTCTTATATCTCCTGTACTGTAATAAGATGTGATATCACAGCTCCTCTTATATCTCCTGTACTGTAATAAGATGTGATATCACCGCTCCTCTTATATCTCCTGTACTGTAATAAGATGTGATATCACCGCTCCTCTTATATCTCCTGTACTGTAATAAGATGTGATATCACCGCTCCTCTTATATCACCCTGTACTGTAATAAGATGTGATATCACCGCTTCTCTTATATCTCCTGTATTGTAATAAGATGTAATATCACAGCTCCTCTTATATCTCCTGTACTGTAATAAGATGTGATATCACCGCTCCTCTTATATCACCCTGTACTGTAATAAGATGTGATATCACCGCTCCTCTTATATCACCTGTACTGTAATAAGATGTGACATCACCGCTCCTCTTATATCTCCTGTACTGTAATAAGATGTGATATCACCGCTCCTCTTATATCTCCTGTACTGTAATAAGATGTGATATCACCGCTCCTCTTATATCTCCTGTACTGTAATAAGATGTGATATCACCGCTCCTCTTATATCACCCTGTACTGTAATAAGATGTGATATCACCGCTCCTCTTATATCTCCTGTACTGTAATAAGATGTGATATCACAGCTCCTCTTATATCTCCTGTACTGTAATAAGATGTGATATCACCGCTCCTCTTATATCTCATGTACTGTAATAAGATGTGATATCACCGCTCCTCTTATATCTCCTGTACTGTAATAAGATGTGATATCACCGCTCCTCTTATATCACCCTGTACTGTAATAAGATGTGATATCACCGATTCTCTTATATCTCCTGTACTGTAATAAGATGTGATATCACCGCTCCTCTTATATCGCCTGTACTGTAATAAGATGTGATATCACCGCTCCTCTTATATCTCCTGTACTGTAATAAGATGTGATATCACCGCTCCTCTTATGTCTCCTGTACTGTAATAAGATGTGATATCACCGCTCCTCTTATATCTCCTGTACTGTAATAAGATGTGATATCACCGCTCCTCTTATATCTCCTGTACTGTAATAAGATGTGATATCACCGCTCCTCTGATATCACCCTGTACTGTAATAAGATGTGATATCACCGCTTCTCTTATATCTCCTGTACTGTAATAAGATGTAATATCACAGCTCCTCTTATATCTCCTGTACTGTAATAAGATGTGATATCACCGCTCCTCTTATATCACCCTGTACTGTAATAAGATGTGATATCAGCGCTCCTCTTATATCACCTGTACTGTAATAAGATGTGATATCACCGCTCCTCTTATATCACCTGTACTGTAATAAGATGTGATATCACCGCTCCTCTTATATCCCCTGTACTGTAATAAGATGTGATATCACCGCTCCTCTTATATCTCCTGTACTGTAATAAGATGTGATATCACAGCTCCTCTTATATCTCCTGTACTGTAATAAGATGTGATATCACCGCTCCTCTTATATCTCCTGTACTGTAATAAGATGTGATATCACCGCTCCTCTAATATCACCCTGTACTGTAATAAGATGTGATATCACCGCTCCTCTTATATCTCCTGTACTGTAATAAGATGTGATATCACAGCTCCTCTTATATCTCCTGTACTGTAATAAGATGTGATATCACCGCTCCTCTTATATCTCCTGTACTGTAATAAGATGTGATATCACCGCTCCTCTTATATCTCCTGTACTGTAATAAGATGTGATATCACCGCTCCTCTTATATCACCCTGTACTGTAATAAGATGTGATATCACCGATTCTCTTATATCTCCTGTACTGTAATAAGATGTGATATCACCGCTCCTCTTATATCGCCTGTACTGTAATAAGATGTGATATCACCGCTCCTCTTATATCTCCTGTACTGTAATAAGATGTGATATCACCGCTCCTCTTATGTCTCCTGTACTGTAATAAGATGTGATATCACCGCTCCTCTTATATCTCCTGTACTGTAATAAGATGTGATATCACCGCTCCTCTTATATCTCCTGTACTGTAATAAGATGTGATATCACCGCTCCTCTTATATCTCCTGTACTGTAATAAGATGTGATATCACCGCTCCTCTTATGTCTCCTGTACTGTAATAAGATGTGATATCACCGCTCCTCTTATATCCCCTGTACTGTAATAAGATGTGATATCACCGCTCCTCTTATATCTCCTGTACTGTAATAAGATGTGATATCACCGCTCCTCTTATATCCCCCTGTTCTGTAATAAGATGTGATATCACCGCTCCTCTTATATCTCCTGTACTGTAATAAGATGTGATATCACCTCTTCTCTTATATCTCCTGTACTGTAATAAGATGTGATATCACCGCTCCTCTTATATCACCCTGTACTGTAATAAGATGTGATATCACTGCTCCTCTTATATCACCCTGTACTGTAATAAGATGTTATATCACCGCTCCTCTTATATCACCCTGTACTGTAATAAGATGTGATATCACCGCTCCTCTTATATCTCCTGTACTGTAATAAGATGTGATATCACCTCTTCTTATATCCCCTGTACTGTAATAAGATGTGATATCACCGCTCCTCTTATATCACCCTGTACTGTAATAAGATGTGATATCACCGCTCCTCTTATATCACCCTGTGCTGTAATAAGATGTGATATCACCGCTCCTCTTATATCACCTGTACTGTAATAAGATGTGATATCACCGCTCCTCTTATATCTCCTGTACTGTAATAAGATGTGATATCTCCGCTCCTCTTATATCACCCTGTACTGTAATAAGATGTGATATCACCGCTCCTCTTATATCTCCCTGTACTGTAATAAGATGTGATATCACCACTCCTCTTATATCTCCTGTACTGTAATAAGATGTGATATCACCGCTCCTCTTATATCACCTGTACTGTAATAAGATGTGATATCACCACTCCTCTTATATCACCTGTACTGTAATAAGATGTGATATCACCACTCCTCTTATATCACCTGTACTGTAATAAGATGTGATATCACCGCTCCTCTTATATCCCCTGTACTGTAATAAGATGTGATATCACCGCTCCTCTTATATCTCCTGTACTGTAATAAGATGTGATATCACCGCTCCTCTTATATCACCTGTACTGTAATAAGATGTGATATCACCACTCCTCTTATATCTCCTGTACTGTAATAAGATGTGATATCACCGCTCCTCTTATATCTCCTGTACTGTAATAAGATGTGATATCACCGCTCCTCTTATATCACCTGTACTGTAATAAGATGTGATATCACCACTCCTCTTATATCACCTGTACTGTAATAAGATGTGATATCACCACTCCTCTTATATCACCTGTACTGTAATAAGATGTGATATCACCGCTCCTCTTATATCCCCTGTACTGTAATAAGATGTGATATCACCGCTCCTCTTATATCTCCTGTACTGTAATAAGATGTGATATCACCGCTCCTCTTATATCTCCTGTACTGTAATAAGATGTGATATCACCGCTCCTCTTATATCTCCTGTACTGTAATAAGATGTGATATTACCGCTCCTCTTATATCTCCCTGTACTGTAATAAGATGTGATATCACCGCTCCTCTTATATCTCCCTGTACTGTAATAAGATGTGATATCACCGCTCCTCTTATATCCCCTGTACTGTAATAAGATGTGATATCACCGCTCCTCTTATATCTCCTGTACTGTAATAAGATGTGATATCACCGCTCCTCTTATATCTCCTGTACTGTAATAAGATGTGATATCACCGCTCCTCTTATATCTCCCTGTACTGTAATAAGATGTGATATCACCGCTCCTCTTATATAATCCCTGTACTGTAATAAGATGTGATATCACCTCTCCTCTTATATCTCCGTGTACTGTAATAAGATGTGATATCACCGCTCCTCTTATATCTCCTGTACTGTAATAAGATGTGATATCACCGCTCCTCTTATATCTCCTGTACTGTAATAAGATGTGATATCACTGCTCCTCTTATATCTCCTGTACTGTAATAAGATGTGATATCACCGCTCCTCTTATATCACCTGTACTGTAATAAGATGTGATATCACCGCTCCTCTTATATCACCTGTACTGTAATAAGATGTGATATCACCACTTCTCTTATATCTCCCTGTACTGTAATAAGATGTGATATCACCGCTTTGCTTATATCACTGTACTGTAATAAGATGTGATATCACCGCTCCTCATATCTCCTGTACTGTAATAAGATGTGATATCACCGCTCCTCTTATATCTCCTGTACTGTAATAAGATGTGATATCACCGCTTTGCTTATATCACTGTACTGTAATAAGATGTGATATCACCGCTCCTCTTATATCTCGTGTACTGTAATAAGATGTGATATCACCGCTCCTCTTATATCACCTGTACTGTAATAAGATGTGATATCACCACTCCTCTTATATCACCTGTACTGTAATAAGATGTGATATCACCACTCCTCTTATATCACCTGTACTGTAATAAGATGTGATATCACCGCTCCTCTTATATCCCCTGTACTGTAATAAGATGTGATATCACCGCTCCTCTTATATCTCCTGTACTGTAATAAGATGTGATATCACCGCTCCTCTTATATCACCTGTACTGTAATAAGATGTGATATCACCACTCCTCTTATATCTCCTGTACTGTAATAAGATGTGATATCACCGCTCCTCTTATATCTCCTGTACTGTAATAAGATGTGATATCACCGCTCCTCTTATATCACCTGTACTGTAATAAGATGTGATATCACCACTCCTCTTATATCACCTGTACTGTAATAAGATGTGATATCACCACTCCTCTTATATCACCTGTACTGTAATAAGATGTGATATCACCGCTCCTCTTATATCCCCTGTACTGTAATAAGATGTGATATCACCGCTCCTCTTATATCTCCTGTACTGTAATAAGATGTGATATCACCGCTCCTCTTATATCTCCTGTACTGTAATAAGATGTGATATCACCGCTCCTCTTATATCTCCTGTACTGTAATAAGATGTGATATTACCGCTCCTCTTATATCTCCCTGTACTGTAATAAGATGTGATATCACCGCTCCTCTTATATCTCCCTGTACTGTAATAAGATGTGATATCACCGCTCCTCTTATATCCCCTGTACTGTAATAAGATGTGATATCACCGCTCCTCTTATATCTCCTGTACTGTAATAAGATGTGATATCACCGCTCCTCTTATATCTCCTGTACTGTAATAAGATGTGATATCACCGCTCCTCTTATATCTCCCTGTACTGTAATAAGATGTGATATCACCGCTCCTCTTATATAATCCCTGTACTGTAATAAGATGTGATATCACCTCTCCTCTTATATCTCCGTGTACTGTAATAAGATGTGATATCACCGCTCCTCTTATATCTCCTGTACTGTAATAAGATGTGATATCACCGCTCCTCTTATATCTCCTGTACTGTAATAAGATGTGATATCACTGCTCCTCTTATATCTCCTGTACTGTAATAAGATGTGATATCACCGCTCCTCTTATATCACCTGTACTGTAATAAGATGTGATATCACCGCTCCTCTTATATCTCCTGTACTGTAATAAGATGTGATATCACCGCTCCTCTTATATCTCCTGTCCTGTAATAAGATGTGATATCACCGCTCCTCTTATATCACCTGTACTGTAATAAGATGTGATATCACCGCTCCTCTTATATCTCCTGTACTGTAATAAGATGTGATATCACCGCTCCTCTTATATCTCCTGTACTGTAATAAGATGTGATATCACCGCTCCTCTTATATCTCCTGTACTGTAATAAGATGTGATATCACCGCTCCTCTTATATCTCCTGTACTGTAATAAGATGTGATATCACCGCTCCTCTTATATCACCTGTACTGTAATAAGATGTGATATCACAGCTCCTCTTATATCTCCTGTACTGTAATAAGATGTGATATCACCGCTCCTCTTATATCACCTGTACTGTAATAAGATGTGATATCACCGCTCCTCTTATATCTCCTGTACTGTAATAAGATGTGATATCACCGCTCCTCTTATATCTCCTGTACTGTAATAAGATGTGATATCACCGCTCCTCTTATATCACCTGTACTGTAATAAGATGTGATATCACAGCTCCTCTTATATCTCCTGTACTGTAATAAGATGTGATATCACCGCTTTGCTTATATCACTGTACTGTAATAAGATGTGATATCACCGCTCCTCTTATATCACCTGTACTGTAATAAGATGTGATATCACCGCTCCTCTTATATCTCCTGTACTGTAATAAGATGTGATATCACCGCTCCTCTTATATCACCTGTACTGTAATAAGATGTGATATCACCGCTCCTCTTATATCACCTGTACTGTAATAAGATGTGATATCACCGCTCCTCTTATATCTCCTGTACTGTAATAAGATGTGATATCACCGCTCCTCTTATATCACCTGTACTGTAATAAGATGTGATATCACTGCTCCTCTTATATCTCCTGTACTGTAATAAGATGTGATATCACTGCTCCTCTTATGTCTCCTGTACTGTAATAAGATGTGATATCACCGCTCCTCTTATATCACCCTGTACTGTAATCAGATGTGATATCACCGCTTCTCTTATATCTCCTGTACTATAATAAGATGTGATATCACCGCTCCTCTTATATCACCTGTACTGTAATAAGATGTGATATCACCGCTCCTCTTATATCTCCTGTACTGTAATAAGATGTGATATCACCGCTCCTCTTATATCTCCTGTACTGTAATAAGATGTGATATCACCGCTCCTCTTATATCTCCTGTACTGTAATAAGATGTGATATCACCGCTCCTCTTATATCACCCTGTACTGTAATAAGATGTGATATCACCGCTCCTCTTATATCTCCTGTACTGTAATAAGATGTGATATCACCTCTCCTCTTATATCTCCTGTACTGTAATAAGATGTGGTATCACCGCTCCTCTTATATCTCCTGTACTGTATTAAGATGTGATATCACCGCTCCTCTTATATCACCTGTACTGTAATAAGATGTGATATCACCGCTCCTCTGATATCACCTGTACTGTAATAAGATGTGATATCACCGCTCCTCTTTTATCTCCTGTACTGTAATAAGATGTGATATCACCGCTCCTCTTATATCACCTGTACTGTAATAAGATGTGATATCACCGCTCCTCTTATATCACTGTACTGTAATAAGATGTGATATCACCGCTCCTCTTATATCTTCTGTACTGTAATAAGATGTGATATCACCGCTCCTCTTATATCACCTGTACTGTAATAAGATGTGATATCACCACTCCTCTTATATCTCCCTGTACTGTAATAAGATGTGATATCACCGCTTTGCTTATATCACTGTACTGTAATAAGATGTGATATCACCGCTCCTCATATCTCCTGTACTGTAATAAGATGTGATATCACCGCTCCTCTTATATCTCCTGTACTGTAATAAGATGTGATATCACCGCTTTGCTTATATCACTGTACTGTAATAAGATGTGATATCACCGCTCCTCTTATATCTCGTGTACTGTAATAAGATGTGATATCACCGCTCCTCTTATATCACCTGTACTGTAATAAGATGTGATATCACCGCTCCTCTTATATCTCCTGTACTGTAATAAGATGTGATATCACCTCTCCTCTTATATGTCCTGTACTGTAATAAGATGTGATATCACCGCTCCTCTTATATCTCCTGTACTGTAATAAGATGTGATATCACCGCTCCTCTTATATCTCCTGTACTGTAATAAGATGTGATATCACCGCTCCTCTTATATCTCCTGTACTGTAATAAGATGTGATATCACCGCTCCTCTTATATCTCCCTGTACTGTAATAAGATGTGATATCACCGCTTTGCTTATATCACCTGTACTGTAATAAGATGTGATATCACCGCTCCTCTTATATCACCTGTACTGTAATAAGATGTGATATCACCGCTCCTCTTATATCACCTGTACTGTAATAAGATGTGATATCACCGCTCCTCTTATATCTCCCTGTACTGTAATAAGATGTGATATCACCGCTCCTCTTATATCACCTGTAGTGTAATAAGATGTGATATCACCGCTCCTCTTATATCCCCTGTACTGTAATAAGATGTGATATCTCCGCTCCTCTTATATCTCCCTGTACTGTAATAAGATGTGATATCACCGCTCCTCTTATATCTCCTGTACTGTAATAAGATGTGATATCACCGCTCCTCTTATATCTCCTGTACTGTAATAAGATGTGATATCACCGCTCCTCTTATATCTCCTGTACTGTAATAAGATGTGATATCACCGCTCCTCTTATATCTCCTGTACTGTAATAAGATGTGATATCACCGCTCCTCTTATATCTCCTGTACTGTAATAAGATGTGATTTCACCGCTCCTCTTATATCACCCAGTACTGTAATAAGATGTGATATCACCGCTCCTCTTATATCACCTGTACTGTAATAAGATGTGATATCACCGCTCATCTTATATCACCTGTACTGTAATAAGATGTGATATCACCGCTCCTCTTATATCACCTGTACTGTAATAAGATGTGATATCACCGCTCCTTTATATCACCTGTACTGTAATAAGATGTGATATCACCGCTCCTCTTATATCCCTGTACTGTAATAAGATGTGATATCACCGCTCCTCTTATATCACCTGTACTGTAATAAGATGTGATATCACCGCTCCTCTTATATCTCCTGTACTGTAATAAGATGTGATATCACCGCTCATCTTATATCACCTGTACTGTAATAAGATGTGATATCACCGCTCCTCTTATATCACCTGTACTGTAATAAGATGTGATATCACCGCTCCTCTTATATCACCTGTACTGTAATAAGATGTGATATCACCGCTCCTCTTATATCCCTGTACTGTAATAAGATGTGATATCACCGCTCCTCTTATATCACCTGTACTGTAATAAGATGTGATATCACCGCTCCTCTTATATCTCCTGTACTGTAATAAGATGTGATATCACCGCTCCTCTTATATCACCTGTACTGTAATAAGATGTGATATCACCGCTCCTCTTATATCACCTGTACTGTAATAAGATGTGATATCACCGCTCCTCTTATATCTCCTGTACTGTAATAAGATGTGATATCACCGCTCCTCTTATATCACCCTGTACTGTAATAAGATGTGATATCACTGCTCCTCTTATATCTCCTGTACTGTAATAAGATGTGATATCACCTCTCCTCTTATATCCCCCTGTACTGTAATAAGATGTGATATCACAGCTCCTCTTATATCTCCTGTACTGTAATAAGATGTGATATCACAGCTCCTCTTATATCACCTGTACTGTAATAAGATGTGATATCACCGCTCCTCTTATATCTCCTGTACTGTAATAAGATGTGATATCACCGCTCCTCTTATATCCCCCTGTACTGTTATAAGATGTGATATCACCGCTCCTCTTATATCTCCTGTACTGTAATAAGATGTGATATCACCGCTCCTCTTATATCCCCCTGTACTGTAATAAGATGTGATATCACCGCTCCTCTTATATCACCCTGTACTGTAATAAGATGTGATATCACCGCTCCTCTTATATCACCTGTACTGTAATAAGATGTGATATCACCGCTCCTCTTATATCCCCTGTACTGTAATAAGATGTGATATCACAGCTCCTCTTATATCTCCTTTACTGTAATAAGATGTGATATCACCGCTCCTCTTATATCTCCTGTACTGTAATAAGATGTGATATCACCGCTCCTCTTATATCAACCTGTACTGTAATAAGATGTGATATCACCGCTCCTCTTATGTCTCCTGTACTGTAATAAGATGTGATATCACCGCTCCTCTTATATCACCCTGTACTGTAATAAGATGTGATATCACCGCTCCTCTTATATCACCCTGTACTGTAATAAGATGTGATATCACCGCTCCTCTTATATCTCCTGTACTGTAATAAGATGTGATATCACCGCTCCTCTTATATCTCCTGTACTGTAATAAGATGTGATATCACCGCTCCTCTTATATCTCCTGTACTGTAATAAGATGTGATATCACAGCTCCTCTTATATCTCCTGTACTGTAATAAGATGTGATATCACAGCTCCTCTTATATCACCCTGTATTGTAATAAGATGTGATATCACCGCTCCTCTTATATCTCCTGTACTGTAATAAGATGTTATATCACCGCTCCTCTTATATCTCCTGTACTGTAATAAGATGTGATATCACCGCTCCTCTTATATCTCCTGTACTGTAATAAGATGTGATATCACCGCTCTTCTTATATATCCTGTACTGTAATAAGATGTGATATCACCGCTCCTCTTATCACCCTGTACTGTAATAAGATGTGATATCACCTCTCCTCTTATATCCCCTGTACTGTAATAAGATGTGATATCACCGCTCCTCTTATATCCCCTGTACTGTAATAAGATGTGATATCACCGCTCCTCTTATCACCCTGTACTGTAATAAGATGTGATATCACCGCTCCTCTTATATCACCTGTACTGTAATAAGATGTGATATCACCGCTCCTCTTATATCTCCTGTTCTGTAATAAGATGTGATATCACCGCTCCTCTTATATCACCTGTACTGTAATAAGATGTGATATCACCGCTCCTCTTATATCACCTGTAGTGTAATAAGATGTGATATCACCGCTCCTCTTATATCACCTGTACTGTAATAAGATGTGATATCACCGCTCCTCTTATATCACCTGTACTGTAATAAGATGTGATATCACCTCTCCTCTTATATCACCTGTACTGTAATAAGATGTGATATCACCGCTCCTCTTATATCACCTGTACTGTAATAAGATGTGATATCACCTCTCCTCTTATATCACCTGTACTGTAATAAGATGTGATATCACCGCTCCTCTTATATCACCCTGTACTGTAATAAGATGTGATATCATCGCTCCTCTTATATCACCTGTACTGTAATAAGATGTGATATCACCGCTCCTCTTATATCTCCTGTACTGTAATAAGATGTGATATCACAGCTCCTCTTATATCTCCTGTACTGTAATAAGATGTGATATCACCGCTCCTCTTATATCACCTGTACTGTAATAAGATGTGATATCACCGCTCCTCTTATATCCCCCTGTACTGTAATAAGATGTGATATCACCGCTCCTCTTATATCACTGTACTGTAATAAGATGTGATATCACCGCTCCTCTTATATCTCTTGTACTGTAATAAGATGTGATATCACCGCTCCTCTTATATCTCCTGTACTGTAATAAGATGTGATATCACCGCTCCTCTTATATCACCCTGTACTGTAATAAGATGTGATATCACCGCTCCTCTTATATCACCTGTACTGTAATAAGATGTGATATCACCTCTCCTCTTATATCTCCTGTACTGTAATAAGATGTGATATCACCGCTCCTCTTATATCTCCTGTACTGTAATAAGATGTGATATCACCGCTCCTCTTATATCACCTGTACTGTAATAAGATGTGATATCACCGCTCCTCTTATATCTCCTGTACTGTAATAAGATGTGATATCACCGCTCCTCTTATATCTCCCTGTACTGTAATAAGATGTGATATCACCTCTCCTCTTATATCTCCTGTACTGTAATAAGATGTGATATCACCGCTCCTCTTATATCACCTGTACTGTAATAAGATGTGATATCACCGCTCCTCTTATATCACCTGTACTGTAATAAGATGTGATATCACCGCTCCTCTTATGTCCCCTGTACTGTAATAAGATGTGATATCACAGCTCCTCTTATATCTCCTGTACTGTAATAAGATGTGATATCACCGCTCCTCTTATATCACCCTGTACTGTAATAAGATGTGATATCACCGCTCCTCTTATATCACCCTGTACTGTAATAAGATGTGATATCACCACTCCTCTTATATCACCCTGTACTGTAATAAGATGTAATATCACAGCTCCTCTTATATCTCCTGTACTGTAATAAGATGTGATATCACCGCTCCTCTTATATCCCCTGTACTGTAATAAGATGTGATATCACAGCTCCTCTTATATCTCCTGTACTGTAATAAGATGTGATATCACCGCTCCTCTTATATCACCCTGTACTGTAATAAGATGTGATATCACCGCTCCTCTTATTTCACCTGTACTGTAATAAGATGTAATATCACAGCTCCTCTTATATCTCCTGTACTGTAATAAGATGTGATATCACCGCTCCTCTTATATCACCCTGTACTGTAATAAGATGTGATATCACCGCTCCTCTTATTTCACCTGTACTGTAATAAGATGTGATATCACCGCTCCTCTTATATCACCTGTACTGTAATAAGATGTGATATCACCGCTCCTCTTATATCTCCTGTACTGTAATAAGATGTAATATCACAGCTCCTCTTATATCTCCTGTACTGTAATAAGATGTGATATCACCGCTCCTCTTATATCACCCTGTACTGTAATAAGATGTGATATCACCGCTCCTCTTATATCACCTGTACTGTAATAAGATGTGATATCACCGCTCCTCTTATATCACCTGTACTGTAATAAGATGTGATATCACCGCTCCTCTTATATCACCTGTACTGTAATAAGATGTGATATCACCGCTCCTCTTATATCCCCTGTACTGTAATAAGATGTGATATCACCGCTCCTCTTATATCTCCTGTACTGTAATAAGATGTGATATCACAGCTCCTTTTATATCTCCTGTACTGTAATAAGATGTGATATCACCGCTCCTCTTATATCTCCTGTACTGTAACAAGATGTGATATCACCGCTCCTCTTATATCTCCTGTACTGTAATAAGATGTGATATCACCGCTCCTCTTATATCTCCTGTACTGTAATAAGATGTGATATCACAGCTCCTCTTATATCTCCTGTACTGTAATAAGATGTGATATCACCGCTCCTCTTATATCACCCTGTACTGTAATAAGATGTGATATCACCGCTCCTCTTATATCACCTGTACTGTAATAAGATGTGATATCACCGCTCCTCTTATATCACCTGTACTGTAATAAGATGTGATATCACCGCTCCTCTTATATCACCTGTACTGTAATAAGATGTGATATCACCGCTCCTCTTATATCCCCTGTACTGTAATAAGATGTGATATCACCGCTCCTCTTATATCTCCTGTACTGTAATAAGATGTGATATCACAGCTCCTCTTATATCTCCTGCACTGTAATAAGATGTGATATCACCGCTCCTCTTATATCTCCTGTACTGTAATAAGATGTGATATCACCGCTCCTCTTATATCTCCTGTACTGTAATAAGATGTGATATCACCGCTCCTCTTATATCTCCTGTACTATAATAAGATGTGATATAACCGCTCCTCTTATATCTCCTGTACTGTAATAAGATGTGATATCACCGCTCCTCTTATATCTCCTGTACTGTAATAAGATGTGATATCACAGCTCCTCTTATATCTCCTGTACTGTAATAAGATGTGATATCAACGCTCCTCTTATATCTCCTGTACTGTAATAAGATGTGATATCACCGCTCCTCTTATATCTCCCTGTACTGTAATAAGATGTGATATCACCGCTCCTCTTATATCTTCTATACTGTAATAAGATGTGATATCACCGCTCCTCTTATATCACCCTGTACTGTAATAAAATGTGATATCACCGCTCCTCTTATATCACCTGTACTGTAATAAGATGTGATATCACCGCTCCTCTTATATCTCCCTGTACTGTAATAAGATGTGATATAACTGCTCCTCTTATATCCCCCTGTACTGTAATAAGATGTGATATCACAGATCCTCTTATATCCCCTGTACTGTAATAAGATGTGATATCACCGCTCCTCTTATATCACCCTGTACTGTAATAAAATGTGATATCACCGCTCCTCTTATATCACCTGTACTGTAATAAGATGTGATATCACCGCTCCTCTTATATCTCCCTGTACTGTAATAAGATGTGATATAACTGCTCCTCTTATATCCCCCTGTACTGTAATAAGATGTGATATCACCGCTCCTCTTATATCCCCTGTACTGTAATAAGATGTGATATCACCGCTCCTCTTATATCTCCTGTACTGGAATAAGATGTGATATCACCGCTCCTCTTATATCCCCCTGTACTGTAATAAGATGTGATATCACCGCTCCTCTTATATCACCCTGTACTGTAATAAGATGTGATATCACCGCTCCTCTTATATCACCTGTACTGTAATAAGATGTGATATCACCGCTCCTCTTATATCTCCTGTACTGTAATAAGATGTGATATCTCCGCTCCTCTTATATCACCCTGTACTGTAATAAGATGTGATATCACCGCTCCTCTTATATCTCCCTGTACTGTAATAAGATGTGTTATCACCACTCCTCTTATATCACCTGTACTGTAATAAGATGTGTTATCACCGCTCCTCTTATATCTCCCTGTACTGTAATAAGATGTGATATCACCACTCCTCTTATATCACTTGTACTGTAATAAGATGTGATATCACCGCTCCTCTTATATCACCC
The DNA here is from genome assembly GCF_046119375.1 of Phyllobates terribilis. Taxonomy (NCBI): domain Eukaryota; kingdom Metazoa; phylum Chordata; class Amphibia; order Anura; family Dendrobatidae; genus Phyllobates; species Phyllobates terribilis. The sequence continues at coordinate 45,439 of NW_027365754.1, read as the reverse complement.
TGTACTGTAATAAGATGTGGTATCACCGCTCCTCTTATATCTCCTGTACTGTAATAAGATGTGATATCACCGCTCCTCTTATATCTCCTGTACTGGGATAAGATGTGATATCACCGCTCCTCTTATATCTCCTGTACTGTAATAAGATGTGATATCACCGCTCCTCTTATATCTCCTGTACTGTAATAAGATGTGATATCACCGCTCCTCTTATATCTCCTGTACTGTAATAAGATGTGATATCACCGCTCCTCTTATATCTCCTGTACTGTAATAAGATGTGATATCACCGCTCCTCTTATATCTCCCTGTACTGTAATAAGATGTGATATCACCGCTCCTCTTATATCCCCTGTACTGTAATAAGATGTGATATCACCGCTCCTCTTATATCTCCTGTACTGTAATAAGATGTGATATCACCGCTCCTCTTATATCTCCTGTACTGTAATAAGATGTGATATCACCGCTCCTCTTATATCTCCTGTACTGTAATAAGATGTGATATCACCGCTCCTCTTATATCACCCTGTACTGTAATAAGATGTGATATCACCGCTCCTCTTATATCTCCTGTACTGTAATAAGATGTGATATAACCGCTCCTCTTATATCTCCTGTACTGTAATAAGATGTGATATCACCGCTCCTCTTATATCACCTGTACTGTAATAAGATGTGATATCACCTCTTTTCTTATATCCCCTGTATTGTAATAAGATGTGATATCACCGCTCCTCTTATATCACTGTACTGTAATAAGATGTGATATCACCGCTCCTCTTATATCACCCTGTACTGTAATAAGATGTGATATCACCGCTCCTCTTATATCTCCTGTACTGTAATAAGATGTGATATAACCGCTCCTCTTATATCTCCTGTACTGTAATAAGATGTGATATCACCGCTCCTCTTATATCACCTGTACTGTAATAAGATGTGATATCACCTCTTTTCTTATATCCCCTGTATTGTAATAAGATGTGATATCACCGCTCCTCTTATATCTCCTGTACTGTAATAAGATGTGATATCACCGCTCCTCTTATATCTCCTGTACTGTAATAAGATGTGATATCACCTCTCCTCTTATATCTCCTGTACTGTAATAAGATGTGATATCACCGCTCCTCTTATATCTCCTGTACTGTAATAAGATGTGATATCACCGCTCCTCTTATATCTCCTGTACTGTAATAAGATGTGATATCACCTCTCCTCTTATATCTCCTGTACTGTAATAAGATGTGATATCACCTCTCCTCTTATATCTCCTGTACTGTAATAAGATGTGATATCACCGCTCCTCTTATATCACCTGTACTGTAATAAGATGTGATATCACCTCTCCTCTTATATCTCCTGTACTGTAATAAGATGTGATATCACCGCTCCTCTTATATCTCCTGTACTGTAATAAGATGTGATATCACCGCTCCTCTTATATCTCCCTGTACTGTAATAAGATGTGATATCACCGCTCCTCTTATATAATCCCTGTACTGTAATAAGATGTGATATCACCGCTCCGCTTATATCTCCCTGTACTGTAATAAGATGTGATATCACCTCTCCTCTTATATCTCCGTGTACTGTAATAAGATGTGATATCACCGCTCCTCTTATATCTCCTGTACTGTAATAAGATGTGATATCACCGCTCCTCTTATATCACCTGTACTGTAATAAGATGTGATATCACCGCTCCTCTTATATCACCTGTACTGTAATAAGATGTGATATCACCTCTCCTCTTATATCTCCTGTACTGTAATAAGATGTGATATCACCGCTCCTCTTATATCACCTGTACTGTAATAAGATGTGATATCACCTCTTTTCTTATATCCCCTGTATTGTAATAAGATGTGATATCACCGCTCCTCTTATATCACTGTACTGTAATAAGATGTGATATCACCGCTCCTCTTATATCACCCTGTACTGTAATAAGATGTGATATCACCGCTCCTCTTATATCTCCTGTACTGTAATAAGATGTGATATAACCGCTCCTCTTATATCTCCTGTACTGTAATAAGATGTGATATCACCGCTCCTCTTATATCACCTGTACTGTAATAAGATGTGATATCACCTCTTTTCTTATATCCCCTGTATTGTAATAAGATGTGATATCACCGCTCCTCTTATATCTCCTGTACTGTAATAAGATGTGATATCACCGCTCCTCTTATATCTCCTGTACTGTAATAAGATGTGATATCACCTCTCCTCTTATATCTCCTGTACTGTAATAAGATGTGATATCACCGCTCCTCTTATATCTCCTGTACTGTAATAAGATGTGATATCACCGCTCCTCTTATATCTCCTGTACTGTAATAAGATGTGATATCACCTCTCCTCTTATATCTCCTGTACTGTAATAAGATGTGATATCACCTCTCCTCTTATATCTCCTGTACTGTAATAAGATGTGATATCACCGCTCCTCTTATATCACCTGTACTGTAATAAGATGTGATATCACCTCTCCTCTTATATCTCCTGTACTGTAATAAGATGTGATATCACCGCTCCTCTTATATCTCCTGTACTGTAATAAGATGTGATATCACCGCTCCTCTTATATCTCCCTGTACTGTAATAAGATGTGATATCACCGCTCCTCTTATATAATCCCTGTACTGTAATAAGATGTGATATCACCGCTCCGCTTATATCTCCCTGTACTGTAATAAGATGTGATATCACCGCTCCTCTTATATCACCTGTACTGTAATAAGATGTGATATCACCTCTCCTCTTATATCTCCGTGTACTGTAATAAGATGTGATATCACCGCTCCTCTTATATCTCCTGTACTGTAATAAGATGTGATATCACCGCTCCTCTTATATCACCTGTACTGTAATAAGATGTGATATCACCGCTCCTCTTATATCACCTGTACTGTAATAAGATGTGATATCACCTCTCCTCTTATATCTCCTGTACTGTAATAAGATGTGATATCACCGCTCCTCTTATATCTCCCTGTACTGTAATAAGATGTGATATCACCTCTCCTGTTATATCTCCCTGTACTGTAATAAGATGTGATATCACCGCTCCTCTTATATCACCCTGTACTGTAATAAGATGTGATATCACCGCTCCTCTTATATCTCCTGTACTGTAATAAGATGTGATATCACCGCTCCTCTTATATCTCCCTGTACTGTAATAAGATGTGATATCACCGCTCCTCTTATATCTCCTGTACTGTAATAAGATGTGATATCACCGCTCCTCTTATATCTCCCTGTACTGTAATAAGATGTGATATCACCGCTCCTCTTATATCCCCTGTACTGTAATAAGATGTGATATCACCGCTCCTCTTATATCACCTGTACTGTAATAAGATGTGTTATAACCGCTCCTCTTATATCACCTGTACTGTAATAAGATGTGATATCACCGCTCCTCTTATATCTCCTGTACTGTAATAAGATGTGATATCACTGCTCCTCTTATATCTCCTGTACTGTAATAAGATGTGATATCACCGCTCCTCTTATATCTCCTGTACTGTAATAAGATGTGATATCACCGCTCCCCTTATATCACCTGTACTGTAATAAGATGTGATATCACCGCTCCTCTTATATCTCCTGTACTGTAATAAGATGTGATATCACCGCTCCTCTTATATCTCCTGTACTGTAATAAGATGTGATATCACCGCTCCTCTTATATCTCCTGTACTGTAATAAGATGTGATATCTCCGCTCCTCTTATATCACCTGTACTGTAATAAGATGTGATATCACCGCTCCTCTTATATCTCCTGTACTGTAATAAGATGTGATATCACCGCTCCTCTTATATCACCTGTACTGTAATAAGATGTGATATCACCGCTCCTCTTATATCACCTGTACTGTAATAAGATGTGATATCACCGCTCCTCTTATATCTCCTGTACTGTAATAAGATGTGATATCACCGCTCCTCTTATATCACCTGTACTGTAATAAGATGTGATATCACTGCTCCTCTTATATCTCCTGTACTGTAATAAGATGTGACATCACCGCTCCTCTTATGTCTCCTGTACTGTAATAAGATGTGATATCTCCGCTCCTCTTATATCACCTGTACTGTAATAAGATGTGATATCACCGCTCCTCTTATATCACCTGTACTGTAATAAGATGTGATATCACCGCTCCTCTTATATCTCCTGTACTGTAATAAGATGTGATATCACCGCTCCTCTTATATCTCCTGTACTGTAATAAGATGTGATATCACCGCTCCTCTTATATCACCTGTACTGTAATAAGATGTGATATCACCGCTCCTCTTATATCTCCTGTACTGTAATAAGATGTGATATCACCGCTCCTCTTATATCACCTGTACTGTAATAAGATGTGATATCACCGCTCCTCTTATATCTCCTGTACTGTAATAAGATGTGATATCACCGCTCCTCTTATATCACCTGTACTGTAATAAGATGTGATATCACCGCTCCTCTTATATCTCCCTGTACTGTAATAAGATGTGATATCACCTCTCCTGTTATATCTCCCTGTACTGTAATAAGATGTGATATCACCGCTCCTCTTATATCACCCTGTACTGTAATAAGATGTGATATCACCGCTCCTCTTATATCTCCTGTACTGTAATAAGATGTGATATCACCGCTCCTCTTATATCTCCCTGTACTGTAATAAGATGTGATATCACCGCTCCTCTTATATCTCCTGTACTGTAATAAGATGTGATATCACCGCTCCTCTTATATCTCCCTGTACTGTAATAAGATGTGATATCACCGCTCCTCTTATATCCCCTGTACTGTAATAAGATGTGATATCACCGCTCCTCTTATATCACCTGTACTGTAATAAGATGTGTTATAACCGCTCCTCTTATATCACCTGTACTGTAATAAGATGTGATATCACCGCTCCCCTTATATCACCTGTACTGTAATAAGATGTGATATCACCGCTCCTCTTATATCTCCTGTACTGTAATAAGATGTGATATCACCGCTCCTCTTATATCTCCTGTACTGTAATAAGATGTGATATCACCGCTCCTCTTATATCTCCTGTACTGTAATAAGATGTGATATCTCCGCTCCTCTTATATCACCTGTACTGTAATAAGATGTGATATCACCGCTCCTCTTATATCTCCTGTACTGTAATAAGATGTGATATCACCGCTCCTCTTATATCACCTGTACTGTAATAAGATGTGATATCACTGCTCCTCTTATATCACCTGTACTGTAATAAGATGTGATATCACCGCTCCTCTTATATCTCCTGTACTGTAATAAGATGTGATATCACCGCTCCTCTTATATCACCTGTACTGTAATAAGATGTGATATCACTGCTCCTCTTATATCTCCTGTACTGTAATAAGATGTGACATCACCGCTCCTCTTATGTCTCCTGTACTGTAATAAGATGTGATATCTCCGCTCCTCTTATATCACCTGTACTGTAATAAGATGTGATATCACCGCTCCTCTTATATCTCCTGTACTGTAATAAGATGTGATATCACCGCTCCTCTTATATCACCTGTACTGTAATAAGATGTGATATCACCGCTCCTCTTATATCACCTGTACTGTAATAAGATGTGATATCACCGCTCCTCTTATATCTCCTGCACTGTAATAAGATGTGATATCACCGCTCCTCTTATATCACCTGTACTGTAATAAGATGTGATATCACTGCTCCTCTTATATCTCCTGTACTGTAATAAGATGTGACATCACCGCTACTCTTATGTCTCCTGTACTGTAATAAGATGTGATATCACTGCTCCTCTTATATCTCCTGTACTGTAATAAGATGTGATATCACCGCTCCTCTTATATCTCCTGTACTGTAATAAGATGTGATATCACCGCTCCTCTTATGTCTCCTGTACTGTAATAAGATGTGATATCACCTCTCCTCTTATGTCTCCTGTACTGTAATAAGATGTGATATCACCGCCCCTCTTATATCACCTGTACTGTAATAAGATGTGATATCACCGCTCCTCTTATGTCTCTTGTACTGTAATAAGATGTGATATCACTGCTCCTCTTATATCTCCTGTACTGTAATAAGATGTGATATCACCGCTCCTCTTATATCTCCTGTACTGTAATAAGATGTGGTATCACCGCTCCTCTTATATCTCCTGTACTGTATTAAGATGTGATATCACCGCTCCTCTTATATCACCTGTACTGTAATAAGATGTGATATCACCGCTCCTCTTATATCTCCTGTACTGTAATAAGATGTGATATCACCGCTTTGCTTATATCACCTGTACTGTAATAAGATGTGATATCACCGCTCCTCTGATATCACCTGTACTGTAATAAGATGTGATATCACCGCTCCTCTTTTATCTCCTGTACTGTAATAAGATGTGATATCACCGCTCCTCTTATATCACCTGTACTGTAATAAGATGTGATATCACCGCTCCTCTTATATCACTGTAGTGTAATAAGATGTGATATCACCTCTCCTCTTATATCTTCTGTACTGTAATAAGATGTGATATCACCGCTCCTCTTATATCACCTGTACTGTAATAAGATGTGATATCACCGCTTTGCTTATATCACTGTACTGTAATAAGATGTGATATCACCGCTCCTCTTATATCTCCTGTACTGTAATAAGATGTGATATCACCGCTCCTCTTATATCTCCTGTACTGTAATAAGATGTGATATCACCGCTTTGCTTATATCACTGTACTGTAATAAGATGTGATATCACCGCTCCTCTTATATCTCCCTGTACTGTAATAAGATGTGATATCACCGCTCCTCTTATATCTCCTGTACTGTAATAAGATGTGATATCACCGCTCCTCTTATATCACCTGTACTGTAATAAGATGTGATATCACCGCTCCTCTTATATCACCTGTACTGTAATAAGATGTGATATCACCGCTCCTCTTATATCACCTGTACTGTAATAAGATGTGATATCACCGCTCCTCTTATATCACTGTACTGTAATAAGACGTGATATCACCGCTCCTCTTATATCTCGTGTACTGTAATAAGATGTGATATCACCGCTCCTCTTATATCTCCTGTACTGTAATAAGATGTGATATCACCTCTCCTCTTATTTCTCCTGTACTGTAATAAGATGTGATATCACCGCTCCTCTTATATCTCCCTGTACTGTAATAAGATGTGATATCACCGCTTTGCTTATATCACCTGTACTGTAATAAGATGTGATATCACCGCTCCTCTTATATCTCCCTGTACTGTAATAAGATGTGATATCACCGCTCCTCTTATATCACCTGTAGTGTAATAAGATGTGATATCACCGCTCCTCTTATATCCCCTGTACTGTAATAAGATGTGATATCTCCGCTCCTCTTATATCTCCTGTACTGTAATAAGATGTGATATCACCGCTCCTCTTATATCTCCTGTACTGTAATAAGATGTGATATCACCGCTCCTCTTATATCTCCTGTACTTTAATAAGATGTGATATCACCGCTCCTCTTATATCTCCTGTACTGTAATAAGATGTGATATCACCGCTCCTCTTTTATCACTTGTACTGTAATAAGATGTGATATCACCGCTCCTCTTATATCACCTGTACTGTAATAAGATGTGATATCACCGCTTCTCTTATATCTCCTGTACTGTAATAAGATGTGATATCACCGCTCCTCTTATATCTCCCTGTACTGTAATAAGATGTGATATCACCGCTCCTCTTATATCTCCTGTACTGTAATAAGATGTGATATCACCGCTCCTCTTATATCTCCTGTACTGTAATAAGATGTGATATCACCGCTCCTCTTATATCTCCTGTACTGTAATAAGATGTGATATCACCGCTCCTCTTATATCACCTGTACTGTAATAAGATGTGATATCACCGCTCCTCTTATATCACCTGTACTGTAATAAGATGTGATTTCACCGCTCCTCTTATATCTCCTGTACTGTAATAAGATGTGATATCACTGCTCCTCTTATATCTCCTGTACTGTAATAAGATGTGATATCACCGCTCCTCTTATGTCTCCTGTACTGTAATAAGATGTGATATTACCGCTCCTCTTATATCTCCCTGTACTGTAATAAGATGTGATATCACCGCTCCTCTTATATCTCCTGTACTGTAATAAGATGTGATATCACCGCTCCTCTTATGTCTCCTGTACTGTAATAAGATGTGATATCACCGCCCCTTTTATATCACCCTGTACTGTAATCAGATGTGATATCACCGCTCCTCTTATATCTCCTGTACTGTAATAAGATGTGATATCACCGCTCCTCTTATATCTCCTGTACTGTAATAAGATGTGATATCACCTCTCCTCTTATATCTCCTGTACTGTAATAAGATGTGGTATCACCGCTCCTCTTATATCTCCTGTACTGTATTAAGATGTGATATCACCGCTCCTCTTATATCACCTGTACTGTAATAAGATGTGATATCACCGCTCCTCTTTTATCTCCTGTACTGTAATAAGATGTGATATCACCGCTCCTCTTATATCACCTGTACTGTAATAAGATGTGATATCACCGCTCCTCTTATATCACTGTACTGTAATAAGATGTGATATCACCGCTCCTCTTATATCTTCTGTACTGTAATAAGATGTGATATCACCGCTCCTCTTATATCACCTGTACTGTAATAAGATGTGATATCACCACTCCTCTTATATCTCCCTGTACTGTAATAAGATGTGATATCACCGCTTTGCTTATATCACTGTACTGTAATAAGATGTGATATCACCGCTCCTCTTATATCTCCTGTACTGTAATAAGATGTGATATCACCGCTCCTCTTATATCTCCTGTACTGTAATAAGATGTGATATCACCGCTTTGCTTATATCACTGTACTGTAATAAGATGTGATATCACCGCTCCTCTTATATCACCTGTACTGTAATAAGATGTGATATCACCGCTCCTCTTATATCTCCCTGTACTGTAATAAGATGTGATATCACCGCTCCTCTTATATCTCCTGTACTGTAATAAGATGTGATATCACCGCTCCTCTTATATCTCCTGTACTGTAATAAGATGTGATATCACCGCTCCTCTTATATCCCTGTACTGTAATAAGATGTGATATCACCGCTCCTCTTATATCACCTGTACTGTAATAAGATGTGATATCACCGCTCCTCTTATATCACTGTACTGTAATAAGACGTGATATCACCGCTCCTCTTATATCTCCTGTACTGTAATAAGATGTGATATCACCGCTCCTCTTATATCTCCTGTACTGTAATAAGATGTGATATCACCGCTCCTCTTATATCTCCCTGTACTGTAATAAGATGTGATATCACCGCTTTGCTTATATCACCTGTACTGTAATAAGATGTGATATCACCGCTCCTCTTATATCACCTGTACTGTAATAAGATGTGATATCACCGCTCCTCTTATATCACCTGTACTGTAATAAGATGTGATATCATCGCTCCTCTTATATCTCCCTGTACTGTAATAAGATGTGATATCACCGCTCCTCTTATATCACCCTGTACTGTAATAAGATGTGATATCTCCGCTCCTCTTATATCTCCCTGTACTGTAATAAGATGTGATATCACCGCTCCTCTTATATCTCCTGTACTGTAATAAGATGTGATATCACCGCTCCTCTTATATCTCCTGTACTGTAATAAGATGTGATATCACCGCTCCTCTTTTATCACTTGTACTGTAATAAGATGTGATATCACCGCTCCTCTTATATCACCTGTACTGTAATAAGATGTGATATCACCGCTCCTCTTTTATCACTTGTACTGTAATAAGATGTGATATCACCGCTCCTCTTATATCACCTGTACTGTAATAAGATGTGATATCACCTCTCCTCTTATATCACCTGTACTGTAATAAGATGTGATATCACCGCTCCTCTTATATCACCTGTACTGTAATAAGATGTGATATCACCGCTCCTCTTATATCTCCCTGTACTGTAATAAGATGTGATATCACCGCTCCTCTTATATCTCCTGTACTCTAATAAGATATGATATCACCGCTCCTCTTATATCACTGTACTGTAATAAGATGTGATATCACCGCTCCTCTTATATCTCCTGTACTGTAATAAGATGTGATATCACCGCTCCTCTCTCCTGTACTGTAATAAGATGTGATATCACCGCTCCTCTTATATCACCTGTACTGTAATAAGATGTGATATCACCGCTCCTCTTATATCACCCTGTACTGTGATAAGATGTGATATCACCGCTCCTCTTATATCTCCTGTACTGTAATAAGATGTGATATCACCGCTCCTCTTATATCACCCTGTACTGTGATAAGATGTGATATCACCGCTCCTCTTATATCTCCTGTACTGTAATAAGATGTGATATCACCGCTCCTCTTATATCCCCTGTACTGTAATAAGATGTGATATCACCGCTCCTCTTATATCTCCTGTACTGTAATAAGATGTGATATCACCGCTCCTCTTATATCTCCTGTACTGTAATAAGATGTGATATCACCGCTCCTCTTATATCTCCTGTACTGTAATAAGATGTGATATCACCGCTCCTCTTATATCTCCTGTACTGTAATAAGATGTGATATCACCGCTCCTCTTATATCTCCCTGTACTGTAATAAGATGTGATATCACCGCTCTTCTTATATCACCCTGTACTGTAATAAGATGTGATATCACCGCTCCTCTTATATCTCCTGTACTGTAATAAGATGTGATATCACCGCTCCTCTTATATCTCCTGTACTGTAATAAGATGCGATATCACCGCTCCTCTTATATCACCCTGTACTGTAATAAGATGTGATATCACCGCTCCTCTTATATCACCCTGTACTGTAATAAGATGTGATATCAACGCTCCTCTTATATCACCTGTACTGTAATAAGATGTGATATCACCGCTCCTCTTATATCACCCTGTACTGTAATAAGATGTGATATCACCGCTCCTCTTATATCACCCTGTACTGTAATAAGATGTGATATCAACGCTCCTCTTATATCACCTGTACTGTAATAAGATGTGATATCACCGCTCCTCTTATATCTCCTGTACTGTAATAAGATGTGATATCACCCCTCCTCTTATATCTCCTGTACTGTGATAAGATGTGATATCACCGCTCCTCTTATATCTCCTGTACTGTAATAAGATGTGATATCACCGCTCCTCTTATATCCCCCTGTACTGTAATAAGATGTGATATCACCGCTCCTCTTATATCACCCTGTACTAGGATAAGATGTGATATCACCGCTCCTCTTATATCTCCTGTACTGTAATAAGATGTGATATCACCGCTCCTCTTATATCTCCTGTACTGTAATAAGATGTGATATCACCGCTCCTCTTATATCTCCTGTACTGTAATAAGATGTGATATCACCTCTCCTCTTATATCTCCTGTACTGTAATAAGATGTGGTATCACCGCTCCTCTTATATCTCCTGTACTGTATTAAGATGTGATATCACCGCTCCTCTTATATCACCTGTACTGTAATAAGATGTGATATCACCGCTCCTCTTTTATCTCCTGTACTGTAATAAGATGTGATATCACCGCTCCTCTTATATCACCTGTACTGTAATAAGATGTGATATCACCGCTCCTCTTATATCACTGTACTGTAATAAGATGTGATATCACCGCTCCTCTTATATCTTCTGTACTGTAATAAGATGTAATATCACCGCTCCTCTTATATCACCTGTACTGTAATAAGATGTGATATCACCACTCCTCTTATATCTCCCTGTACTGTAATAAGATGTGATATCACCGCTTTGCTTATATCACTGTACTGTAATAAGATGTGATATCACCGCTCCTCTTATATCTCCTGTACTGTAATAAGATGTGATATCACCGCTCCTCTTATATCTCCTGTACTGTAATAAGATGTGATATCACCGCTTTGCTTATATCACTGTACTGTAATAAGATGTGATATCACCGCTCCTCTTATATCACCTGTACTGTAATAAGATGTGATATCACCGCTCCTCTTATATCTCCCTGTACTGTAATAAGATGTGATATCACCGCTCCTCTTATATCTCCTGTACTGTAATAAGATGTGATATCACCGCTCCTCTTATATCTCCTGTACTGTAATAAGATGTGATATCACCGCTCCTCTTATATCACCTGTACTGTAATAAGATGTGATATCACCGCTCCTCTTATATCACCTGTACTGTAATAAGATGTGATATCACCGCTCCTCTTATATCACTGTACTGTAATAAGACGTGATATCACCGCTCCTCTTATATCTCCTGTACTGTAATAAGATGTGATATCACCGCTCCTCTTATATCTCCTGTACTGTAATAAGATGTGATATCACCGCTCCTCTTATATCTCCTGTACTGTAATAAGATGTGATATCACCGCTCCTCTTATATCTCCCTGTACTGTAATAAGATGTGATATCACCGCTTTGCTTATATCACCTGTACTGTAATAAGATGTGATATCACCGCTCCTCTTATATCACCTGTACTGTAATAAGATGTGATATCACCGCTCCTCTTATATCACCTGTACTGTAATAAGATGTGATATCATCGCTCCTCTTATATCTCCCTGTACTGTAATAAGATGTGATATCACCGCTCCTCTTATATCAACTGTAGTGTAATAAGATGTGATATCACCGCTCCTCTTATATCCCCTGTACTGTAATAAGATGTGATATCTCCGCTCCTCTTATATCTCCCTGTACTGTAATAAGATGTGATATCACCGCTCCTCTTATATCTCCTGTACTGTAATAAGATGTGATATCACCGCTCCTCTTATATCTCCTGTACTGTAATAAGATGTGATATCACCGCTCCTCTTTTATCACTTGTACTGTAATAAGATGTGATATCACCGCTTTGCTTATATCACCTGTACTGTAATAAGATGTGATATCACCGCTCCTCTTATATCACCTGTACTGTAATAAGATGTGATATCACCGCTCCTCTTATATCACCTGTACTGTAATAAGATGTGATATCATCGCTCGTCTTATATCTCCCTGTACTGTAATAAGATGTGATATCACCGCTCCTCTTATATCACCCTGTACTGTAATAAGATGTGATATCTCCGCTCCTCTTATATCTCCCTGTACTGTAATAAGATGTGATATCACCGCTCCTCTTATATCTCCTGTACTGTAATAAGATGTGATATCACCGCTCCTCTTTTATCACTTGTACTGTAATAAGATGTGATATCACTGCTCCTCTTATATCACCTGTACTGTAATAAGATGTGATATCACCTCTCCTCTTATATCACCTGTACTGTAATAAGATGTGATATCACCGCTCCTCTTATATCACCTGTACTGTAATAAGATGTGATATCACCGCTCCTCTTATATCTCCCTGTACTGTAATAAGATGTGATATCACCGCTCCTCTTATATCTCCTGTACTCTAATAAGATATGATATCACCGCTCCTCTTATATCACTGTACTGTAATAAGATGTGATATCACCGCTCCTCTTATATCTCCTGTACTGTAATAAGATGTGATATCACCGCTCCTCTTATATCACCTGTACTGTGATAAGATGTGATATCACCGCTCCTCTTATATCTCCTGTACTGTAATAAGATGTGATATCACCGCTCCTCTTATATCCCTGTACTGTAATAAGATGTGATATCACCGCTCCTCTTATATCTCCTGTACTGTAATAAGATGTGATATCACCGCTCCTCTTATATCTCCTGTACTGTAATAAGATGTGATATCACCGCTCCTCTTATATCTCCTGTACTGTAATAAGATGTGATATCACCGCTCCTCTTATATCTCCTGTACTGTAATAAGATGTGATATCACCGCTCCTCTTATATCTCCCTGTACTGTAATAAGATGTGATATCACCGCTCTTCTTATATCACCCTGTACTGTAATAAGATGTGATATCACCGCTCCTCTTATATCTCCTGTACTGTAATAAGATGTGATATCACCGCTCCTCTTATATCTCCTGTACTGTAATAAGATGCGATATCACCGCTCCTCTTATATCACCCTGTACTGTAATAAGTTGTGATATCACCGCTCCTCTTATATCACCCTGTACTGTAATAAGATGTGATATCAACGCTCCTCTTATATCACCTGTACTGTAATAAGATGTGATATCACCGCTCCTCTTATATCACCCTGTACTGTAATAAGATGTGATATCACCGCTCCTCTTATATCACCCTGTAGTGTAATAAGATGTGATATCAACGCTCCTCTTATATCACCTGTACTGTAATAAGATGTGATATCACCGCTCCTCTTATATCTCCTGTACTGTAATAAGATGTGATATCACCCCTCCTCTTATATCTCCTGTACTGTGATAAGATGTGATATCACCGCTCCTCTTATATCCCCCTGTACTGTAATAAGATGTGATATCACCGCTCCTCTTATATCACCCTGTACTAGGATAAGATGTGATATCACCGCTCCTCTTATATCTCCTGTACTGTAATAAGATGTGATATCACCGCTCCTCTTATATCTCCTGTACTGTAATAAGATGTGATATCACCTCTCCTCTTATATCTCCTGTACTGTAATAAGATGTGGTATCACCGCTCCTCTTATATCTCCTGTACTGTATTAAGATGTGATATCACCGCTCCTCTTATATCACCTGTACTGTAATAAGATGTGATATCACCGCTCCTCTTATATCTTCTGTACTGTAATAAGATGTGATATCACCGCTCCTCTTATATCTCCATGTACTGTAATAAGATGTGATATCACCGCTTTGCTTATATCACTGTACTGTAATAAGATGTGATATCACCGCTCCTCTTATATCTCCTGTACTGTAATAAGATGTGATATCACCGCTCCTCTTATATCTCCTGTACTGTAATAAGATGTGATATCACCGCTCCTCTTATATCACCTGTACTGTAATAAGATGTGATATCACCGCTCCTCTTATATCTTCTGTACTGTAATAAGATGTGATATCACCGCTCCTCTTATATCACCTGTACTGTAATAAGATGTGATATCACCACTCCTCTTATATCTCCCTGTACTGTAATAAGATGTGATATCACCGCTTTGCTTATATCACTGTACTGTAATAAGATGTGATATCACCGCTCCTCTTATATCTCCTGTACTGTAATAAGATGTGATATCACCGCTCCTCTTATATCTCCTGTACTGTAATAAGATGTGATATCACCGCTTTGCTTATATCACTGTACTGTAATAAGATGTGATATCACCGCTCCTCTTATATCACCTGTACTGTAATAAGATGTGATATCACCGCTCCTCTTATATCACCTGTACTGTAATACATTGTGATATCATCGCTCCTCTTATATCTCCCTGTACTGTAATAAGATGTGATATCACCGCTCCTCTTATATCACCTGTAGTGTAATAAGATGTGATATCACCGCTCCTCTTATATCCCCTGTACTGTAATAAGATGTGATATCTCCGCTCCTCTTATATCTCCCTGTACTGTAATAAGATGTGATATCACCGCTCCTCTTTTATCACTTGTACTGTAATAAGATGTGATATCACCGCTCCTCTTATATCACCTGTACTGTAATAAGATGTGATATCACCTCTCCTCTTATATCACCTGTACTGTAATAAGATGTGATATCACCGCTCCTCTTATATCACCTGTACTGTAATAAGATGTGATATCACCGCTCCTCTTATATCTCCCTGTACTGTAATAAGATGTGATATCACCGCTCCTCTTATATCTCCTGTACTCTAATAAGATATGATATCACCGCTCCTCTTATATCACTGTACTGTAATAAGATGTGATATCACCGCTCCTCTTATATCTCCTGTACTGTAATAAGATGTGATATCACCGCTCCTCTTATATCACCTGTACTGTAATAAGATGTGATATCACCGCTCCTCTTATATCTCCTGTACTGTAATAAGATGTGATATCACCGCTCCTCTTATATCACCCTGTACTGTGATAAGATGTGATATCACCGCTCCTCTTATATCTCCTGTACTGTAATAAGATGTGATATCACCGCTCCTCTTATATCCCCTGTACTGTAATAAGATGTGATATCACCGCTCCTCTTATATCTCCTGTACTGTAATAAGATGTGATATCACCGCTCCTCTTATATCTCCTGTACTGTAATAAGATGTGATATCACCGCTCCTCTTATATCTCCTGTACTGTAATAAGATGTGATATCACCGCTCCTCTTATATCTCCTGTACTGTAATAAGATGTGATATCACCGCTCCTCTTATATCTCCCTGTACTGTAATAAGATGTGATATCACCGCTCTTCTTATATCACCCTGTACTGTAATAAGATGTGATATCACCGCTCCTCTTATATCTCCTGTACTGTAATAAGATGTGATATCACCGCTCCTCTTATATCTCCTGTACTGTAATAAGATGCGATATCACCGCTCCTCTTATATCACCCTGTACTGTAATAAGATGTGATATCACCGCTCCTCTTATATCACCCTGTACTGTAATAAGATGTGATATCAACGCTCCTCTTATATCACCTGTACTGTAATAAGATGTGATATCACCGCTCCTCTTATATCTCCTGTACTGTAATAAGATGTGATATCACCGCTCCTCTTATATCACCCTGTACTGTGATAAGATGTGATATCACCGCTCCTCTTATATCTCCTGTACTGTAATAAGATGTGATATCACCGCTCCTCTTATATCCCCCTGTACTGTAATAAGATGTGATATCACCGCTCCTCTTATATCACCCTGTACTGGGATAAGATGTGATATCACCGCTCCTCTTATATCTCCTGTACTGTAATAAGATGTGATATCACCGCTCCTCTTATATCTCCTGTACTGTAATAAGATGTGATATCACCGCTCCTCTTATATCTCCTGTACTGTAATAAGATGTCATATCACCGCTCCTCTTATATCACCTGTACTGTAATAAGATGTGATATCACCGCTCCTCTTATATCTCCTGTACTGTAATAAGATGTGATATCACCGCTCCTCTTATATCACCCTGTACTGTGATAAGATGTGATATCACCGCTCCTCTTATATCTCCTGTACTGTAATAAGATGTGATATCACCGCTCCTCTTATATCCCCTGTACTGTAATAAGATGTGATATCACCGCTCCTCTTATATCTCCTGTACTGTAATAAGATGTGATATCACCGCTCCTCTTATATCTCCTGTACTGTAATAAGATGTGATATCACCGCTCCTCTTATATCTCCTGTACTGTAATAAGATGTGATATCACCGCTCTTCTTATATCACCCTGTACTGTAATAAGATGTGATATCACCGCTCCTCTTATATCTCCTGTACTGTAATAAGATGTGATATCACCGCTCCTCTTATATCTCCTGTACTGTAATAAGATGCGATATCACCGCTCCTCTTATATCACCCTGTACTGTCATAAGATGTGATATCACCGCTCCTCTTATATCACCCTGTACTGTAATAAGATGTGATATCACCGCTCCTCTTATATCACCTGTACTGTAATAAGATGTGATATCACCGCTCCTCTTATATCACCCTGTACTGTAATAAGATGTGATATCACCGCCCCTCTTATATCACCTGTACTGTAATAAGATGTGATATCACCGCTCCTCTTATATCTCCTGTACTGTAATAAGATGTGATATCACCGCTCCTCTTATATCACCCTGTACTGTGATAAGATGTGATATCACCGCTCCTCTTATATCTCCTGTATTGTAATAAGATGTGATATCACCGCGCCTCTTATATCCCCCTGTACTGTAATAAGATGTGATATCACCGCTCCTCTTATATCACCCTGTACTGGGATAAGATGTGATATCACCGCTCCTCTTATATCTCCTGTACTGTAATAAGATGTTATATCACCGCTCCTCTTATATCTCCTGTACTGTAATAAGATGTGATATCACCGCTCCTCTTATATCTCCTGTACTGTAATAAGATGTGATATCACCGCTCCTCTTATATCTCCTGTACTGTAATAAGATGTGATATCACCGCTCCTCTTATCACCCTGTACTGTAATAAGATGTGATATCACCTCTCCTCTTATATCTCCTGTACTGTAATAAGATGTGATATCACCGCTCCTCTTCTATCCCCTGTACTGTAATAAGATGTGATATCACCGCTCCTCTTATCACCCTGTACTGTAATAAGATGTGATATCACCGCTCCTCTTATATCACCTGTACTGTAATAAGATGTGATATCACCGCTCCTCTTATATCACCTGTAGTGTAATAAGATGTGATATCACCGCTCCTCTTATATCACCTGTACTGTAATAAGATGTGATATCACCTCTCCTCTTATATCACCTGTACTGTAATAAGATGTGATATCACCTCTCCTCTTATATCACCTGTACTGTAATAAGATGTGATATCACCGCTCCTCTTATATCACCCTGTACTGTAATAAGATGTGATATCATCGCTCCTCTTATATCACCCTGTACTGTAATAAGATGTGATATCACCTCTCCTCTTATATCACCTGTACTGTAATAAGATGTGATATCACTGCTCCTCTTATATCACCCTGTACTGTAATAAGATGTGATATCACAGCTCCTCTTATATCTCCTGTACTGTAATAAGATGTGATATCACCGCTCCTCTTATATCTCCTGTACTGTAATAAGATGTGATATCACCGCTCCTCTTATATCACCCTGTACTGGGATAAGATGTGATATCACCGCTCCTCTTATCTCCTGTACTGTAATAAGATGTTATATCACCGCTCCTCTTATATCTCCTGTACTGTAATAAGATGTGATATCACCGCTCCTCTTATATCTCCTGTACTGTAATAAGATGTGATATCACCGCCCCTCTTATATCACCTGTACTGTAATAAGATGTGATATCACCGCTCCTCTTATATCTCCTGTACTGTAATAAGATGTGATATCACCGCTCCTCTTATATCACCCTGTACTGTGATAAGATGTGATATCACCGCTCCTCTTATATCTCCTGTATTGTAATAAGATGTGATATCACCGCGCCTCTTATATCCCCCTGTACTGTAATAAGATGTGATATCACCGCTCCTCTTATATCACCCTGTACTGGGATAAGATGTGATATCACCGCTCCTCTTATATCTCCTGTACTGTAATAAGATGTTATATCACCGCTCCTCTTATATCTCCTGTACTGTAATAAGATGTGATATCACCGCTCCTCTTATATCTCCTGTACTGTAATAAGATGTGATATCACCGCTCCTCTTATATCTCCTGTACTGTAATAAGATGTGATATCACCGCTCCTCTTATCACCCTGTACTGTAATAAGATGTGATATCACCTCTCCTCTTATATCTCCTGTACTGTAATAAGATGTGATATCACCGCTCCTCTTCTATCCCCTGTACTGTAATAAGATGTGATATCACCGCTCCTCTTATCACCCTGTACTGTAATAAGATGTGATATCACCGCTCCTCTTATATCACCTGTACTGTAATAAGATGTGATATCACCGCTCCTCTTATATCACCTGTAGTGTAATAAGATGTGATATCACCGCTCCTCTTATATCACCTGTACTGTAATAAGATGTGATATCACCTCTCCTCTTATATCACCTGTACTGTAATAAGATGTGATATCACCTCTCCTCTTATATCACCTGTACTGTAATAAGATGTGATATCACCGCTCCTCTTATATCACCCTGTACTGTAATAAGATGTGATATCATCGCTCCTCTTATATCACCCTGTACTGTAATAAGATGTGATATCACCTCTCCTCTTATATCACCTGTACTGTAATAAGATGTGATATCACTGCTCCTCTTATATCACCCTGTACTGTAATAAGATGTGATATCACAGCTCCTCTTATATCTCCTGTACTGTAATAAGATGTGATATCACCGCTCCTCTTATATCTCCTGTACTGTAATAAGATGTGATATCACCGCTCCTCTTATATCACCCTGTACTGGTATAAGATGTGATATCACCGCTCCTCTTATCTCCTGTACTGTAATAAGATGTTATATCACCGCTCCTCTTATATCTCCTGTACTGTAATAAGATGTGATATCACCGCTCCTCTTATATCTCCTGTACTGTAATAAGATGTGATATCACCGCTCCTCTTATATCTCCTGTACTGTAATAAGATGTGATATCACCGCTCCTCTTATCACCCTGTACTGTAATAAGATGTGATATCACCTCTCCTCTTATATCTCCTGTACTGTAATAAGATGTGATATCACCGCTCCTCTTCTATCCCCTGTACTGTAATAAGATGTGATATCACCGCTCCTCTTATCACCCTGTACTGTAATAAGATGTGATATCACCGCTCCTCTTATATCACCTGTACTGTAATAAGATGTGATATCACCGCTCCTCTTATATCACCTGTAGTGTAATAAGATGTGATATCACCGCTCCTCTTATATCACCTGTACTGTAATAAGATGTGATATCACCTCTCCTCTTATATCACCTGTACTGTAATAAGATGTGATATCACCTCTCCTCTTATATCACCTGTACTGTAATAAGATGTGATATCACCGCTCCTCTTATATCACCCTGTACTGTAATAAGATGTGATATCATCGCTCCTCTTATATCACCCTGTACTGTAATAAGATGTGATATCACCTCTCCTCTTATATCACCTGTACTGTAATAAGATGTGATATCACTGCTCCTCTTATATCACCCTGTACTGTAATAAGATGTGATATCACAGCTCCTCTTATATCTCCTGTACTGTAATAAGATGTGATATCACCGCTCCTCTTATATCTCCTGTACTGTAATAAGATGTGATATCACCGCTCCTCTTATATCTCCTGTACTGTAATAAGATGTGATATCACAGCTCCTCTTATATCTCCTGTACTGTAATAAGATGTGATATCACCGCTCCTCTTATATCACCTGTACTGTAATAAGATGTGATATCACCGCTCTTCTTATATCTCCTGTACTGTAATAAGATGTGATATCACCGCTCCTCTTATATCACCTGTACTGTAATAAGATGTGATATCACCGCTCCTCTTATATCTCCCTGTACTGTAATAAGATGTGGTATCACCGCTCCTCTTATATCTCCTGTACTGTAATAAGATGTGATATCACCGCTCCTCTTATATCTCCTGTACTGTAATAAGATGTGATATCACCGCTCCTCTTATATCTCCTGTACTGTAATAAGATGTGATATCACCGCTCCTCTTACATCACCTATACTGTAATAAGATGTGATATCACCGCTCCTCTTATATCTCCTGAACTGTAATAAGATGTGATATCACCGCTCCTCTTATATCCCCCGTACTGTAATAAGATGTGATATCACCGCTCCTCTTATATCTCCTGTACTGTAATAAGATGTGATATCACCGCTCCTCTTATATCTCCTGTACTGTAATAAGATGTGATATCACCGCTCCTCTTATATCTCCTGTACTGTAATAAGATGTGATATCACCGCTCTTCTTATATCACCCTGTACTGTAATAAGATGTGATATCACCGCTCCTCTTATATCTCCTGTACTGTAATAAGATGTGATATCACCGCTCCTCTTATATCTCCTGTACTGTAATAAGATGTGATATCACCGCTCCTCTTATATCTCCCTGTACTGTAATAAGATGTGATATCACCGCTCTTCTTATATCACCCTGTACTGTAATAAGATGTGATATCACCGCTCCTCTTATATCTCCTGTACTGTAATAAGATGTGATATCACCGCTCCTCTTATATCTCCTGTACTGTAATAAGATGCGATATCACCGCTCCTCTTATATCACCCTGTACTGTAATAAGATGTGATATCACCGCTCCTCTTATATCACCCTGTACTGTAATAAGATGTGATATCAACGCTCCTCTTATATCACCTGTACTGTAATAAGATGTGATATCACCGCTCCTCTTATATCTCCTGTACTGTAATAAGATGTGATATCACCGCTCCTCTTATATCTCCTGTACTGTAATAAGATGTGATATCACCGCTCCTCTTATATCCCCCTGTACTGTAATAAGATGTGATATCACCGCTCCTCTTATATCACCCTGTACTGGGATAAGATGTGATATCACCGCTCCTCTTATATCTCCTGTACTGTAATAAGATGTGATATCACCGCTCCTCTTATATCTCCTGTACTGTAATAAGATGTGATATCACCGCTCCTCTTATATCTCCTGTACTGTAATAAGATGTGATATCACCGCTCCTCTTATATCACCTGTACTGTAATAAGATGTGATATCACCGCTCCTCTTATATCTCCTGTACTGTAATAAGATGTGATATCACCGCTCCTCTTATATCTCCTGTACTGTAATAAGATGTGATATCACCGCTCCTCTTATATCCCCTGTACTGTAATAAGATGTGATATCACCGCTCCTCTTATATCTCCTGTACTGTAATAAGATGTGATATCACCGCTCCTCTTATATCACCCTGTACTGTAATAAGATGTGATATCTCCGCTCCTCCTATATCTCCCTGTACTGTAATAAGATGTGATATCACCGCTCCTCTTATATCTCCTGTACTGTAATAAGATGTGATATCACCGCTCCTCTTATATCTCCTGTACTGTAATAAGATGTGATATCACCGCTCCTCTTATATCACCCTGTACTGTGATAAGATGTGATATCACCTCTCCTCTTATATCACCTGTACTGTAATAAGATGTGATATCACCGCTCCTCTTATATCTCCCTGTACTGTAATAAGATGTGATATCACCGCTCCTCTTATATCTCCTGTACTGTAATAAGATGTGATATCACCGCTCCTCTTATATCTCCCTGTACTGTAATAAGATGTGATATCACCGCTCCTCTTATATCTCCTGTACTCTAATAAGATATGATATCACCGCTCCTCTTATATCACTGTACTGTAATAAGATGTGATATCACCGCTCCTCTTATATCTCCTGTACTGTAATAAGATGTGATATCACCGCTCCTCTTATATCACCTGTACTGTAATAAGATGTGATATCACCGCTCCTCTTATATCTCCTGTACTGTAATAAGATGTGATATCACCGCTCCTCTTATATCACCCTGTACTGTGATAAGATGTGATATCACCGCTCCTCTTTTATCTCCTGTACTGTAATAAGATGTGATATCACCGCTCCTCTTATATCCCCTGTACTGTAATAAGATGTGATATCACCGCTCCTCTTATATCTCCTGTACTGTAATAAGATGTGATATCACCGCTCCTCTTATATCTCCTGTACTGTAATAAGATGTGATATCACCGCTCCTCTTATATCTCCTGTACTGTAATAAGATGTGATATCACCGCTCTTCTTATATCACCCTGTACTGTAATAAGATGTGATATCACCGCTCCTCTTATATCTCCTGTACTGTAATAAGATGTGATATCACCGCTCCTCTTATATCTCCTGTACTGTAATAAGATGCGATATCACCGCTCCTCTTATATCACCCTGTACTGTAATAAGATGTGATATCACCGCTCCTCTTATATCACCCTGTACTGTAATAAGATGTGATATCACCGCTCCTCTTATATCACCTGTACTGTAATAAGATGTGATTTCACCGCTCCTCTTATATCACCTGTACTGTAATAAGATGTGATTTCACCGCTCCTCTTATATCTCCTGTACTGTAATAAGATGTGATATCACCGCTCCTCTTATATCACCTGTACTGTAATAAGATGTGATTTCACCGCTCCTCTTATATCTCCTGTACTGTAATAAGATGTGATATCACCGCTCCTCTTATATCTCCTGTACTGTAATAAGATGTGATATCACCGCTCCTCTTATATCACCCTGTACTGTAATAAGATGTGATATCACCGCTCCTCTTATATCTCCTGTATTGTAATAAGATGTGATATCACCGCGCCTCTTATATCCCCCTGTACTGTAATAAGATGTGATATCACCGCTCCTCTTATATCACCCTGTACTGGGATAAGATGTGATATCACCGCTCCTCTTATATCTCCTGTACTGTAATAAGATGTGATATCACCGCTCCTCTTATATCTCCTGTACTGTAATAAGATGTGATATCACCGCTCCTCTTATATCACCCTGTACTGTAATAAGATGTGATATCACCGCTCCTCTTATATCTCCTGTACTGTAATAAGATGTGATATCACCGCTCCTCTTATATCTCCTGTACTGTAATAAGATGTGATATCACCGCTCCTCTTATATCTCCTGTACTGTAATAAGATGTGATATCACCGCTCCTCTTATATCTCCTGTACTGTAATAAGATGTGATATCACCTCTCCTCTTATATCCCCTGTACTGTAATAAGATGTGATATCACCGCTCCTCTTCTATCCCCTGTACTGTAATAAGATGTGACATCACCGCTCCTCTTATCACCCTGTACTGTAATAAGATGTGATATCACCGCTCCTCTTATATCACCTGTACTGTAATAAGATGTGATATCACCGCTCCTCTTATATCTCCTGTTCTGTAATAAGATGTGATATCACCGCTCCTCTTATATCACCTGTACTGTAATAAGATGTGATATCACCGCTCCTCTTATATCATCTGTAGTGTAATAAGATGTGATATCACCGCTCCTCTTATATCACCTGTACTGTAATAAGATGAGATATCACCGCTCCTCTTATATCACCTGTACTGTAATAAGATGTGATATCACCTCTCCTCTTATATCACCTGTACTGTAATAAGATGTGATATCACCGCTCCTCTTATATCACCCTGTACTGTAATAAGATGTGATATCATCGCTCCTCTTATATCACCCTGTACTGTAATAAGATGTGATATCACCTCTCCTCTTATATCACCTGTACTGTAATAAGATGTGATTTCACCGCTCCTCTTATATCTCCTGTACTGTAATAAGATGTGATATCACCGCTCCTCTTATATCTCCTGTACTGTAATAAGATGTGATATCACCGCTCCTCTTATATCACCCTGTACTGTAATAAGATGTGATATCACCGCTCCTCTTATATCTCCTGTATTGTAATAAGATGTGATATCACCGCGCCTCTTATATCCCCCTGTACTGTAATAAGATGTGATATCACCGCTCCTCTTATATCACCCTGTACTGGGATAAGATGTGATATCACCGCTCCTCTTATATCTCCTGTACTGTAATAAGATGTGATATCACCGCTCCTCTTATATCTCCTGTACTGTAATAAGATGTGATATCACCGCTCCTCTTATATCACCCTGTACTGTAATAAGATGTGATATCACCGCTCCTCTTATATCTCCTGTACTGTAATAAGATGTGATATCACCGCTCCTCTTATATCTCCTGTACTGTAATAAGATGTGATATCACCGCTCCTCTTATATCTCCTGTACTGTAATAAGATGTGATATCACCGCTCCTCTTATATCTCCTGTACTGTAATAAGATGTGATATCACCTCTCCTCTTATATCCCCTGTACTGTAATAAGATGTGATATCACCGCTCCTCTTCTATCCCCTGTACTGTAATAAGATGTGACATCACCGCTCCTCTTATCACCCTGTACTGTAATAAGATGTGATATCACCGCTCCTCTTATATCACCTGTACTGTAATAAGATGTGATATCACCGCTCCTCTTATATCTCCTGTTCTGTAATAAGATGTGATATCACCGCTCCTCTTATATCACCTGTACTGTAATAAGATGTGATATCACCGCTCCTCTTATATCACCTGTAGTGTAATAAGATGTGATATCACCGCTCCTCTTATATCACCTGTACTGTAATAAGATGAGATATCACCGCTCCTCTTATATCACCTGTACTGTAATAAGATGTGATATCACCTCTCCTCTTATATCACCTGTACTGTAATAAGATGTGATATCACCGCTCCTCTTATATCACCCTGTACTGTAATAAGATGTGATATCATCGCTCCTCTTATATCACCCTGTACTGTAATAAGATGTGATATCACCTCTCCTCTTATATCACCTGTACTGTAATAAGATGTGATATCACCGCTCCTCTTATATCTCCTGTACTGTAATAAGATGTGATATCACCGCTCCTCTTATATCTCCTGTACTGTAATAAGATGTGATATCACAGCTCCTCTTATATCTCCTGTACTGTAATAAGATGTGATATCACCGCTCCTCTTATATCTCCTGTACTGTAATAAGATGTGATATCACCGCTCCTCTTATATCACCTGTACTGTAATAAGATGTGATATCACCGCTCCTCTTATATCTCCCTGTACTGTAATAAGATGTGGTATCACCGCTCCTCTTATATCTCCTGTACTGTAATAAGATGTGATATCACCGCTCCTCTTATATCTCCTGTACTGTAATAAGATGTGATATCACAGCTCCTCTTATATCTCCTGTACTGTAATAAGATGTGATATCACCGCTCCTCTTATATCACCTATACTGTAATAAGATGTGATATCACCGCTCCTCTTATATCTCCTGTACTGTAATAAGATGTGATATCACCGCTCCTCTTATATCCCCTGTACTGTAATAAGATGTGATATCACCGCTCCTCTTATATCTCCTGTACTGTAATAAGATGTGATATCACCGCTCCTCTTATATCTCCTGTACTGTAATAAGATGTGATATCACCGCTCCTCTTATATCACCCTGTACTGTGATAAGATGTGATATCACCTCTCCTCTTATATCACCTGTACTGTAATAAGATGTGATATCACCGCTCCTCTTATATCTCCCTGTACTGTAATAAGATGTGATATCACCGCTCCTCTTATATCTCCTGTACTGTAATAAGATGTGATATCACCGCTCCTCTTATATCTCCCTGTACTGTAATAAGATGTGATATCACCGCTCCTCTTATATCTCCTGTACTCTAATAAGATATGATATCACCGCTCCTCTTATATCACTGTACTGTAATAAGATGTGATATCACCGCTCCTCTTATATCTCCTGTACTGTAATAAGATGTGATATCACCGCTCCTCTTATATCACCTGTACTGTAATAAGATGTGATATCACCGCTCCTCTTATATCTCCTGTACTGTAATAAGATGTGATATCACCGCTCCTCTTATATCACCCTGTACTGTGATAAGATGTGATATCACCGCTCCTCTTTTATCTCCTGTACTGTAATAAGATGTGATATCACCGCTCCTCTTATATCCCCTGTACTGTAATAAGATGTGATATCACCGCTCCTCTTATATCTCCTGTACTGTAATAAGATGTGATATCACCGCTCCTCTTATATCTCCTGTACTGTAATAAGATGTGATATCACCGCTCCTCTTATATCTCCTGTACTGTAATAAGATGTGATATCACCGCTCTTCTTATATCACCCTGTACTGTAATAAGATGTGATATCACCGCTCCTCTTATATCTCCTGTACTGTAATAAGATGTGATATCACCGCTCCTCTTATATCTCCTGTACTGTAATAAGATGTGATATCACCGCTCCTCTTATATCACCCTGTACTGTAATAAGATGTGATATCACCGCTCCTCTTATATCACCTGTACTGTAATAAGATGTGATTTCACCGCTCCTCTTATATCTCCTGTACTGTAATAAGATGTGATATCACCGCTCCTCTTATATCACCCTGTACTGTGATAAGATGTGATATCACCGCTCCTCTTATATCTCCTGTATTGTAATAAGATGTGATATCACCGCGCCTCTTATATCCCCCTGTACTGTAATAAGATGTGATATCACCGCTCCTCTTATATCACCCTGTACTGGGATAAGATGTGATATCACCGCTCCTCTTATATCTCCTGTACTGTAATAAGATGTGATATCACCGTTCCTCTTATATCTCCTGTACTGTAATAAGATGTGATATCACCGCTCCTCTTATATCACCCTGTACTGTAATAAGATGTGATATCACCGCTCCTCTTATATCTCCTGTACTGTAATAAGATGTGATATCACCGCTCCTCTTATATCTCCTGTACTGTAATAAGATGTGATATCACCGCTCCTCTTATATCTCCTGTACTGTAATAAGATGTGATATCACCGCTCCTCTTATATCTCCTGTACTGTAATAAGATGTGATATCACCTCTCCTCTTATATCCCCTGTACTGTAATAAGATGTGATATCACCGCTCCTCTTCTATCCCCTGTACTGTAATAAGATGTGATATCACCGCTCCTCTTATCACCCTGTACTGTAATAAGATGTGATATCACCGCTCCTCTTATATCACCTGTACTGTAATAAGATGTGATATCACCGCTCCTCTTATATCTCCTGTTCTGTAATAAGATGTGATATCACCGCTCCTCTTATATCACCTGTACTGTAATAAGATGTGATATCACCGCTCCTCTTATATCACCTGTAGTGTAATAAGATGTGATATCACCGCTCCTCTTATATCACCTGTACTGTAATAAGATGAGATATCACCGCTCCTCTTATATCACCTGTACTGTAATAAGATGTGATATCACCTCTCCTCTTATATCACCTGTACTGTAATAAGATGTGATATCACCGCTCCTCTTATATCACCCTGTACTGTAATAAGATGTGATATCATCGCTCCTCTTATATCACCCTGTACTGTAATAAGATGTGATATCACCTCTCCTCTTATATCACCTGTACTGTAATAAGATGTGATATCACCGCTCCTCTTATATCTCCTGTACTGTAATAAGATGTGATATCACCGCTCCTCTTATATCTCCTGTACTGTAATAAGATGTGATATCACAGCTCCTCTTATATCTCCTGTACTGTAATAAGATGTGATATCACCGCTCCTCTTATATCACCTGTACTGTAATAAGATGTGATATCACCGCTCCTCTTATATCTCCCTGTACTGTAATAAGATGTGGTATCACCGCTCCTCTTATATCTCCTGTACTGTAATAAGATGTGATATCACCGCTCCTCTTATATCTCCTGTACTGTAATAAGATGTGATATCACAGCTCCTCTTATATCTCCTGTACTGTAATAAGATGTGATATCACCGCTCCTCTTATATCACCTATACTGTAATAAGATGTGATATCACCGCTCCTCTTATATCTCCTGTACTGTAATAAGATGTGATATCACCGCTCCTCTTATATCCCCTGTACTGTAATAAGATGTGATATCACCGCTCCTCTTATATCTCCTGTACTGTAATAAGATGTGATATCACCGCTCCTCTTATATCTCCTGTACTGTAATAAGATGTGATATCACCGCTCCTCTTATATCTCCTGTACTGTAATAAGATGTGATATCACCGCACTTCTTATATCACCCTGTACTGTAATAAGATGTGATATCACCGCTCCTCTTATATCTCCTGTACTGTAATAAGATGTGATATCACCGCTCCTCTTATATCTCCTGTACTGTAATAAGATGCGATATCACCGCTCCTCTTATATCACCCTGTACTGTAATAAGATGCGATATCACCGCTCCTCTTATATCACCCTGTACTGTAACAAGATGCGATATCACCGCTCCTCTTATATCACCCTGTACTGTAATAAGATGTGATATCACCGCTCCTCTTATATCACCTGTACTGTAATAAGATGTGATATCACCGCTCCTCTTATATCTCCTGTACTGTAATAAGATGTGATATCACCGCTCCTCTTATATCACCCTGTACTGTGATAAGATGTGATATCACCGCTCCTCTTATATCTCCTGTACTGTAATAAGATGTGATATCACCGCTCCTCTTATATCCCCCTGTACTGTAATAAGATGTGATATCAACGCTCCTCTTATATCACCCTGTACTGGGATAAGATGTGATATCACCGCTCCTCTTATATCACTGTACTGTAATAAGATGTGATATCACCGCTCCTCTTATATCTCCTGTACTGTAATAAGATGTGATATCACCGCTCCTCTTATATCTCCTGTACTGTAATAAGATGTGATATCACCGCTCCTCTTATATCACCTGTACTGTAATAAGATGTGATATCACCGCTCCTCTTATATCTCCTGTACTGTAATAAGATGTGATATCACCGCTCCTCTTATATCTCCTGTACTGTAATAAGATGTGATATCACCACTCCTCTTATATCCCCTGTACTGTAATAAGATGTGATATCACCGCTCCTCTTATATCTCCTGTACTGTAATAAGATGTGATATCACCGCTCCTCTTATATCACCCTGTACTGTAATAAGATGTGATATCTCCGCTCCTCTTATATCTCCCTGTACTGTAATAAGATGTGATATCACCGCTCCTCTTATATCTCCTGTACTGTAATAAGATGTGATATCACCGCTCCTCTTATATCTCCTGTACTGTAATATGATGTGATATCACCGCTCCTCTTATATCACCCTGTACTGTGATAAGATGTGATATCACCGCTCCTCTTATATCACCTGTACTGTAATAAGATGTGATATCACCGCTCCTCTTATAGCACCCTTTACTGTGATAAGATGTGATATCACCGCTCCTCTTATATCACCTGTACTGTAATAAGATGTGATATCACCGCTCCTCTTATATCCCCCTGTACTGTAATAAGATGTGATATCACCCCTCCTCTTATATCTCCTGTACTGTAATAAGATGTGATATCACCGCTCCTCTTATATCTCCCTGTACTGTAATAAGATGTGATATCACCGCTCCTCTTATATCTCCTGTACTGTAATAAGATGTGATATCACCGCTCCTCTTATATCTCCCTGTACTGTAATAAGATGTGATATCACCGCTCCTCTTATATCTCCTGTACTCTAATAAGATATGATATCACCGCTCCTCTTATATCACTGTACTGTAATAAGATGTGATATCACCGCTCCTCTTATATCTCCTGTACTGTAATAAGATGTGATATCACCGCTCCTCTTATATCACCTGTACTGTAATAAGATGTGATATCACCGCTCCTCTTATATCTCCTGTACTGTAATAAGATGTGATATCACCGCTCCTCTTATATCCCCTGTACTGTAATAAGATGTGATATCACCGCTCCTCTTATATCTCCTGTACTGTAATAAGATGCGATATCACCGCTCCTCTTATATCACCCTGTACTGTAATAAGATGTGATATCACCGCTCCTCTTATATCACCCTGTACTGTAATAAGATGTGATATCACCGCTCCTCTTATATCACCTGTACTGTAATAAGATGTGATATCACCGCTCCTCTTATATCTCCTGTACTGTAATAAGATGTGATATCACCGCACTTCTTATATCACCCTGTACTGTAATAAGATGTGATATCACCGCTCCTCTTATATCTCCTGTACTGTAATAAGATGTGATATCACCGCTCCTCTTATATCTCCTGTACTGTAATAAGATGCGATATCACCGCTCCTCTTATATCACCCTGTACTGTAATAAGATGCGATATCACCGCTCCTCTTATATCACCCTGTACTGTAATAAGATGCGATATCACCGCTCCTCTTATATCACCCTGTACTGTAATAAGATGTGATATCACCGCTCCTCTTATATCTCCTGTACTGTAATAAGATGTGATATCACCGCTCCTCTTATATCACCCTGTACTGTGATAAGATGTGATATCACCGCTCCTCTTATATCTCCTGTACTGTAATAAGATGTGATATCAGCGCTCCTCTTATATCTCCTGTACTGTAATAAGATGCGATATCACCGCTCCTCTTATATCACCCTGTACTGTAATAAGATGCGATATCACCGCTCCTCTTATATCACCCTGTACTGTAATAAGATGCGATATCACCGCTCCTCTTATATCACCCTGTACTGTAATAAGATGTGATATCACCGCTCCTCTTATATCTCCTGTACTGTAATAAGATGTGATATCACCGCTCCTCTTATATCACCCTGTACTGTGATAAGATGTGATATCACCGCTCCTCTTATATCTCCTGTACTGTAATAAGATGTGATATCACCGCTCCTCTTATATCCCCCTGTACTGTAATAAGATGTGATATCAACGCTCCTCTTATATCACCCTGTACTGGGATAAGATGTGATATCACCGCTCCTCTTATATCACTGTACTGTAATAAGATGTGATATCACCGCTCCTCTTATATCTCCTGTACTGTAATAAGATGTGATATCACCGCTCCTCTTATATCTCCTGTACTGTAATAAGATGTGATATCACCGCTCCTCTTATATCACCTGTACTGTAATAAGATGTGATATCACCGCTCCTCTTATATCTCCTGTACTGTAATAAGATGTGATATCACCACTCCTCTTATATCTCCTGTACTGTAATAAGATGTGATATCACCGCTCCTCTTATATCCCCTGTACTGTAATAAGATGTGATATCACCGCTCCTCTTATATCTCCTGTACTGTAATAAGATGTGATATCACCGCTCCTCTTATATCACCCTGTACTGTAATAAGATGTGATATCTCCGCTCCTCTTATATCTCCCTGTACTGTAATAAGATGTGATATCACCGCTCCTCTTATATCTCCTGTACTGTAATAAGATGTGATATCACCGCTCCTCTTATATCTCCTGTACTGTAATATGATGTGATATCACCGCTCCTCTTATATCACCCTGTACTGTGATAAGATGTGATATCACCGCTCCTCTTATATCACCTGTACTGTAATAAGATGTGATATCACCGCTCCTCTTATATCACCCTTTACTGTGATAAGATGTGATATCACCGCTCCTCTTATATCACCTGTACTGTAATAAAATGTGATATCACCGCTCCTCTTATATCCCCCTGTACTGTAATAAGATGTGATATCACCCCTCCTCTTATATCTCCTGTACTGTAATAAGATGTGATATCACCGCTCCTCTTATATCTCCCTGTACTGTAATAAGATGTGATATCACCGCTCCTCTTATATCTCCTGTACTGTAATAAGATGTGATATCACCGCTCCTCTTATATCTCCCTGTACTGTAATAAGATGTGATATCACCGCTCCTCTTATATCTCCTGTACTCTAATAAGATATGATATCACCGCTCCTCTTATATCACTGTACTGTAATAAGATGTGATATCACCGCTCCTCTTATATCTCCTGTACTGTAATAAGATGTGATATCACCGCTCCTCTTATATCACCTGTACTGTAATAAGATGTGATATCACCGCTCCTCTTATATCTCCTGTACTGTAATAAGATGTGATATCACCGCTCCTCTTATATCCCCTGTACTGTAATAAGATGTGATATCACCGCTCCTCTTATATCTCCTGTACTGTAATAAGATGTGATATCACCGCTCCTCTTATATCTCCTGTACTGTAATAAGATGTGATATCACCGCTCCTCTTATATCTCCTGTACTGTAATAAGATGTGATATCACCGCTCTTCTTATATCACCCTGTACTGTAATAAGATGTGATATCACCGCTCCTCTTATATCTCCTGTACTGTAATAAGATGCGATATCACCGCTCCTCTTATATCACCCTGTACTGTAATAAGATGTGATATCACCGCTCCTCTTATATCACCCTGTACTGTAATAAGATGTGATATCACCGCTCCTCTTATATCACCTGTACTGTAATAAGATGTGATATCACCGCTCCTCTTATATCTCCTGTACTGTAATAAGATGTGATATCACCGCTCCTCTTATATCACCATGTACTGTGATAAGATGTGATATCACCTCTCCTCTTATATCTCCTGTATTGTAATAAGATGTGATATCACCGCTCCTCTTATATTCCCCTGTACTGTAATAAGATGTGATATCACCGCTCCTCTTATATCTCCTGTACTGTAATAAGATGTGATATCACCGCTCCTCTTATATCACCCTGTACTGGGATAAGATGTGATATCACCGCTCCTCTTATATCTCCTGTACTGTAATAAGATGTGATATCACCGCTCCTCTTATATCTCCTGTACTGTAATAAGATGTGATATCACCGCTCCTCTTATATCTCCTGTACTGTAATAAGATGTGATATCACCGCTCCTCTTATCACCCTGTACTGTAATAAGATGTGATATCACCTCTCCTCTTATATCCCCTGTACTGTAATACGATGTGATATCACCGCTCCTCTTATATCTCCCTGTACTGTAATAAGATGTGATATCACCGCTCCTCTTATATCTCCTGTACTGTAATAAGATGTGATATCACCGCTCCTCTTATATCTCCCTGTACTGTAATAAGATGTGATATCACCACTCCTCTTATATCACCTGTACTGTAATAAGATGTGATATCACCTCTCCTCTTATATCCCCTGTACTGTAATAAGATGTGATATCACCGCTCCTCTTATATCTCCCTGTACTGTAATAAGATGTGATATCACCACTCCTCTTATATCTCCTGTACTGTAATAAGATGTGATATCACCGCTCCTCTTATATCTCCTGTACTGTAATAAGATGTGATATCACCACTCCTCTTATATCTCCTGTACTGTAATAAGATGTGATATCACCGCTCCTCTTATCACCCTGTACTGTAATAAGATGTGATATCACCTCTCCTCTTATATCCCCTGTACTGTAATAAGATGTGATATCACCGCTCCTCTTATATCTCCCTGTACTGTAATAAGATGTGATATCACCGCTCCTCTTATATCTCCTGTACTGTAATAAGATGTGATATCACCGCTCCTCTTATATCTCCCTGTACTGTAATAAGATGTGATATCACCACTCCTCTTATATCTCCTGTACTGTAATAAGATGTGATATCACCGCTCCTCTTATATCTCCCTGTACTGTAATAAGATGTGATATCACCACTCCTCTTATATCTCCTGTACTCTAATAAGATATGATATCACCGCTCCTCTTATATCACTGTACTGTAATAAGATGTGATATCACCGCTCCTCTTATATCTCCTGTACTGTAATAAGATGTGATATCACCGCTCCTCTTATATCACCTGTACTGTAATAAGATGTGATATCACCGCTCCTCTTATATCTCCTGTACTGTAATAAGATGTGATATCACCGCTCCTCTTATATCCCCTGTACTGTAATAAGATGTGATATCACCGCTCCTCTTATATCTCCTGTACTGTAATAAGATGTGATATCACCGCTCCTCTTATATCTCCTGTACTGTAATAAGATGTGATATCACCGCTCCTCTTATATCTCCTGTACTGTAATAAGATGTGATATCACCGCTCTTCTTATATCACCCTGTACTGTAATAAGATGTGATATCACCGCTCCTCTTATATCTCCTGTACTGTAATAAGATGCGATATCACCGCTCCTCTTATATCACCCTGTACTGTAATAAGATGTGATATCACCGCTCCTCTTATATCACCCTGTACTGTAATAAGATGTGATATCACCGCTCCTCTTATATCACCTGTACTGTAATAAGATGTGATATCACCGCTCCTCTTATATCTCCTGTACTGTAATAAGATGTGATATCACCGCTCCTCTTATATCACCCTGTACTGTGATAAGATGTGATATCACCTCTCCTCTTATATCTCCTGTATTGTAATAAGATGTGATATCACCGCTCCTCTTATATCCCCCTGTACTGTAATAAGATGTGATATCACCGCTCCTCTTATATCACCCTGTACTGGGATAAGATGTGATATCACCGCTCCTCTTATATCTCCTGTACTGTAATAAGATGTGATATCACCACTCCTCTTATATCACCTGTACTGTAATAAGATGTGATATCACCGCTCCTCTTATATCTCCTGTACTGTAATAAGATGTGATATCACCGCTCCTCTTATATCTCCTGTACTGTAATAAGATGTGATATCACCGCTCCTCTTATCACCCTGTACTGTAATAAGATGTGATATCACCTCTCCTCTTATATCCCCTGTACTGTAATAAGATGTGATATCACCGCTCCTCTTATATCCCCTGTACTGTAATAAGATGTGATATCACCGCTCCTCTTATCACCCTGTACTGTAATAAGATGTGATATCACCGCTCCTCTTATATCACCTGTAGTGTAATAAGATGTGATATCACCGCTCCTCTTATATCACCTGTACTGTAATAAGATGTGATATCACCGCTCCTCTTATATCACCTGTACTGTAATAAGATGTGATATCACCTCTCCTCTTATATCACCTGTACTGTAATAAGATGTGATATCACCGCTCCTCTTTTATCACCTGTACTGTAATAAGATGTGATATCACCTCTCCTCTTATATCACCTGTACTGTAATAAGATGTGATATCACCGCTCCTCTTATATCACCCTGTACTGTAATAAGATGTGATATCATCGCTCCTCTTATATCACCTGTACTGTAATAAGATGTGATATCACCGCTCCTCTTATATCTCCTGTACTGTAATAAGATGTGATATCACAGCTCCTCTTATATCTCCTGTACTGTAATAAGATGTGATATCACCGCTCCTCTTATATCACCTGTACTGTAATAAGATGTGATATCACTGCTCCTCTTATATCCCCCTGTACTGTAATAAGATGTGATATCACCGCTCCTCTTATATCACTGTACTGTAATAAGATGTGATATCACCGCTCCTCTTATATCTCCTGTACTGTAATAAGATGTGATATCACCGCTCCTCTTATATCACCCTGTACTATAATAAGATGTGATATCACCGCTCCTCTTATATCACCTGTACTGTAATAAGATGTGATATCACCGCTCCTCTTATATCCCCTGTACTGTAATAAGATGTGATATCACAGCTCCTCTTATATCTCCTGTACTGTAATAAGATGTGATATCACCGCTCCTCTTATATTACCCTGTACTGTAATAAGATGTGATATCACCGCTCCTCTTATATCTCCTGTACTGTAATAAGATGTGATATCACCGCTCCTCTTATATCACCCTGTACTGTAATAAGATGTGATATCACCGCTCCTCTTATATCACCCTGTACTGTAATAAGATGTGATATCACCACTCCTCTTATATCACCCTGTACTGTAATAAGATGTAATATCACAGCTCCTCTTATATCTCCTGTACTGTAATAAGATGTGATATCACCGCTCCTCTTATATCCCCTGTACTGTAATAAGATGTGATATCACAGCTCCTCTTATATCTCCTGTACTGTAATAAGATGTGATATCACCGCTCCTCTTATTTCACCCTGTACTGTAATAAGATGTGATTTCACCGCTCCTCTTATATCTCCTGTACTGTAATAAGATGTAATATCACAGCTCCTCTTATATCTCCTGTACTGTAATAAGATGTGATATCACCGCTCCTCTTATATCACCTGTACTGTAATAAGATGTGATATCACCGCTCCTCTTATATCACCTGTACTGTAATAAGATGTGATATCACCGCTCCTCTTATATCTCCTGTACTGTAATAAGATGTGATATCACCGCTCCTCTTATATCTCCTGTACTGTAATAAGATGTGATATCACCGCTCCTCTTATATCACCCTGTACTGTAATAAGATGTGATATCACCGCTCCTCTTATATCACCTATACTGTAATAAGATGTGATATCACCGCTCCTCTTATATCACCTGTACTGTAATAAGATGTGATATCACCGCTCCTCTTATATCACCTGTACTGTAATAAGATGTGATATCACCGCTCCTCTTATATCACCTGTACTGTAATAAGATGTGATATCACCGCTCTTCTTATATCCCCTGTACTGTAATAAGATGTGATATCACCGCTCCTCTTATATCTCCTGTACTGTAATAAGATGTGATATCACAGCTCCTCTTATATCTCCTGTACTGTAATAAGATGTGATATCACCGCTCCTCATATCTCCTGTACTGTAATAAGATGTGATATCACCGCTCCTCTTATATCACCCTGTACTGTAATAAGATGTGATATCACCGCTCCTCTTATATCTCCTGTACTGTAATAAGATGTGATATCACAGCTCCTCTTATATCTCCTGTACTGTAATAAGATGTGATATCACCGCT
Organism: Phyllobates terribilis; assembly: GCF_046119375.1. Taxonomy (NCBI): domain Eukaryota; kingdom Metazoa; phylum Chordata; class Amphibia; order Anura; family Dendrobatidae; genus Phyllobates; species Phyllobates terribilis. Next base: position 7,331 of record NW_027365754.1, on the reverse strand, counting down.
CCTCTTATATCACCCTGTACTGTAATAAGATGTGATATCACCGCTTCTCTTATATCTCCTGTACTGTAATAAGATGTGATATCACCGCTCCTCTTATATCTCCTGTACTGTAATAAGATGTGATATCACCGCTCCTCTTATGTCTCCTGTACTGTAATAAGATGTGATATCACCGCTCCTCTTATATCTCCTGTACTGTAATAAGATGTGATATCACCGCTCCTCTTATGTCTCCTGTACTGTAATAAGATGTGATATCACCGCTCCTCTTATATCACCCTGTACTGTAATAAGATGTGATATCACCGCTCCTCTTATATCACCTGTACTGTAATAAGATGTGATATCACCGCTCCTCTTATATCACCTGTACTGTAATAAGATGTGATATCACCGCTCCTCTTATATCCCCTGTACTGTAATAAGATGTGATATCACCGCTCCTCTTATATCTCCTGTACTGTAATAAGATGTGATATCACAGCTCCTCTTATATCTCCTGTACTGTAATAAGATGTGATATCACCGCTCCTCTTATATCTCCTGTACTGTAATAAGATGTGATATCACCGCTCCTCTTATATCTCCTGTACTGTAATAAGATGTGATATCACCGCTCCTCTTATATCTCCTGTACTGTAATAAGATGTGATATCACAGCTCCTCTTATATCTCCTGTACTGTAATAAGATGTGATATCACCGCTCCTCTTATATCTCCTGTACTGTAATAAGATGTGATATCACCGCTCCTCTTATATCTCCTGTACTGTAATAAGATGTGATATCACCGCTCCTCTTATATCACCCTGTACTGTAATAAGATGTGATATCACCGCTCCTCTTATATCTCCTGTACTGTAATAAGATGTGATATCACCGCTCCTCTTATATCACCCTGTACTGTAATAAGATGTGATATCACCGCTCCTCTTATATCTCCTGTACTGTAATAAGATGTGATATCACAGCTCCTCTTATATCTCCTGTACTGTAATAAGATGTGATATCACCGCTCCTCTTATATCTCCTGTACTGTAATAAGATGTGATATCACCGCTCCTCTTATATCTCCCTGTACTGTAATAAGATGTGATATCACCGCTCCTCTTATATCTTCTATACTGTAATAAGATGTGATATCACCGCTCCTCTTATATCACCCTGTACTGTAATAAAATGTGATATCACCGCTCCTCTTATATCACCTGTACTGTAATAAGATGTGATATCACCGCTCCTCTTATATCTCCCTGTACTGTAATAAGATGTGATATCACTGCTCCTCTTATATCCCCCTGTACTGTAATAAGATGTGATATCACAGCTCCTCTTATATCTCCTGTACTTTAATAAGATGTGATATCACCGCTTCTCTTATATCTCCTGTACTGTAATAAGATGTGATATCACAGCTCCTCTTATATCTCCTGTACTGTAATAAGATGTGATATCACCGCTCCTCTTATATCACCCTGTACTGTAATAAGATGTGATATCACCGCTTCTCTTATATCTCCTGTACTGTAATAAGATGTGATATCACCGCTCCTCTTATATCTCCTGTACTGTAATAAGATGTGATATCACCGCTCCTCTTATGTCTCCTGTACTGTAATAAGATGTGATATCACCGCTCCTCTTATATCTCCTGTACTGTAATAAGATGTGATATCACCGCTCCTCTTATGTCTCCTGTACTGTAATAAGATGTGATATCACCGCTCCTCTTATATCACCCTGTACTGTAATAAGATGTGATATCACCGCTCCTCTTATATCACCTGTACTGTAATAAGATGTGATATCACCGCTCCTCTTATATCACCTGTACTGTAATAAGATGTGATATCACCGCTCCTCTTATATCCCCTGTACTGTAATAAGATGTGATATCACCGCTCCTCTTATATCTCCTGTACTGTAATAAGATGTGATATCACAGCTCCTCTTATATCTCCTGTACTGTAATAAGATGTGATATCACCGCTCCTCTTATATCTCCTGTACTGTAATAAGATGTGATATCACCGCTCCTCTTATATCTCCTGTACTGTAATAAGATGTGATATCACCGCTCCTCTTATATCTCCTGTACTGTAATAAGATGTGATATCACAGCTCCTCTTATATCTCCTGTACTGTAATAAGATGTGATATCACCGCTCCTCTTATATCTCCTGTACTGTAATAAGATGTGATATCACCGCTCCTCTTATATCTCCTGTACTGTAATAAGATGTGATATCACCGCTCCTCTTATATCACCCTGTACTGTAATAAGATGTGATATCACCGCTCCTCTTATATCTCCTGTACTGTAATAAGATGTGATATCACCGCTCCTCTTATATCACCCTGTACTGTAATAAGATGTGATATCACAGCTCCTCTTATATCTCCTGTACTGTAATAAGATGTGATATCACCGCTCCTCTTATATCACCTGTACTGTAATAAGATGTGATATCACTGCTCCTCTTATATCCCCCTGTACTGTAATAAGATGTGATATCACCGCTCCTCTTATATCACTGTACTGTAATAAGATGTGATATCACCGCTCCTCTTATATCTCCTGTACTGTAATAAGATGTGATATCACCGCTCCTCTTATATCACCCTGTACTATAATAAGATGTGATATCACCGCTCCTCTTATATCACCTGTACTGTAATAAGATGTGATATCACCGCTCCTCTTATATCCCCTGTACTGTAATAAGATGTGATATCACAGCTCCTCTTATATCTCCTGTACTGTAATAAGATGTGATATCACCGCTCCTCTTATATTACCCTGTACTGTAATAAGATGTGATATCACCGCTCCTCTTATATCTCCTGTACTGTAATAAGATGTGATATCACCGCTCCTCTTATATCACCCTGTACTGTAATAAGATGTGATATCACCGCTCCTCTTATATCACCCTGTACTGTAATAAGATGTGATATCACCACTCCTCTTATATCACCCTGTACTGTAATAAGATGTAATATCACAGCTCCTCTTATATCTCCTGTACTGTAATAAGATGTGATATCACCGCTCCTCTTATATCCCCTGTACTGTAATAAGATGTGATATCACAGCTCCTCTTATATCTCCTGTACTGTAATAAGATGTGATATCACCGCTCCTCTTATTTCACCCTGTACTGTAATAAGATGTGATTTCACCGCTCCTCTTATATCTCCTGTACTGTAATAAGATGTAATATCACAGCTCCTCTTATATCTCCTGTACTGTAATAAGATGTGATATCACCGCTCCTCTTATATCACCTGTACTGTAATAAGATGTGATATCACCGCTCCTCTTATATCACCTGTACTGTAATAAGATGTGATATCACCGCTCCTCTTATATCTCCTGTACTGTAATAAGATGTGATATCACCGCTCCTCTTATATCTCCTGTACTGTAATAAGATGTGATATCACCGCTCCTCTTATATCACCCTGTACTGTAATAAGATGTGATATCACCGCTCCTCTTATATCACCTATACTGTAATAAGATGTGATATCACCGCTCCTCTTATATCACCTGTACTGTAATAAGATGTGATATCACCGCTCCTCTTATATCACCTGTACTGTAATAAGATGTGATATCACCGCTCCTCTTATATCACCTGTACTGTAATAAGATGTGATATCACCGCTCTTCTTATATCCCCTGTACTGTAATAAGATGTGATATCACCGCTCCTCTTATATCTCCTGTACTGTAATAAGATGTGATATCACAGCTCCTCTTATATCTCCTGTACTGTAATAAGATGTGATATCACCGCTCCTCATATCTCCTGTACTGTAATAAGATGTGATATCACCGCTCCTCTTATATCACCCTGTACTGTAATAAGATGTGATATCACCGCTCCTCTTATATCTCCTGTACTGTAATAAGATGTGATATCACAGCTCCTCTTATATCTCCTGTACTGTAATAAGATGTGATATCACCGCTCCTCTTATATCACCCTGTACTGTAATAAGATGTGATATCACCGCTTCTCTTATATCTCCTGTACTGTAATAAGATGTGATATCACCGCTCCTCTTATATCTCCTGTACTGTAATAAGATGTGATATCACCGCTCCTCTTATGTCTCCTGTACTGTATGTGAGATATTTATTTTATCCTTACTGTAATAAGATGTGATATCACCGCTCCTCTTATATCTCCTGTACTGTAATAAGATGTGATATCACCGCTCCTCTTATGTCTCCTGTACTGTAATAAGATGTGATATCACCGCTCCTCTTATATCACCCTGTACTGTAATAAGATGTGATATCACCGCTCCTCTTATATCACCTGTACTGTAATAAGATGTGATATCACCGCTCCTCTTATATCACCTGTACTGTAATAAGATGTGATATCACCGCTCCTCTTATATCCCCTGTACTGTAATAAGATGTGATATCACCGCTCCTCTTATATCTCCTGTACTGTAATAAGATGTGATATCACAGCTCCTCTTATATCTCCTGTACTGTAATAAGATGTGATATCACCGCTCCTCTTATATCTCCTGTACTGTAATAAGATGTGATATCACCGCTCCTCTTATATCTCCTGTACTGTAATAAGATGTGATATCACCGCTCCTCTTATATCTCCTGTACTGTAATAAGATGTGAATATCACCGCTCCTCTTATATCTCCTGTACTGTAATAAGATGTGATATCACCGCTCCTCTTATATCACCTGTACTGTAATAAGATGTGATATCACCGCTCCTCTTATATCACCTGTACTGTAATAAGATGTGATATCACCGCTCCTCTTATATCCCCTGTACTGTAATAAGATGTGATATCACCGCTCCTCTTATATCTCCTGTACTGTAATAAGATGTGATATCACCGCTCCTCTTATATCCCCTGTACTGTAATAAGATGTGATATCACCGCTCCTCTTATATCTCCTGTACTGTAATAAGATGTGATATCACCGCTCCTCTTATATCACCCTGTACTGTAATAAGATGTGATATCACCGCTCCTCTTATATCTCCTGTACTGTAATAAGATGTAATATCACAGCTCCTCTTATATCTCCTGTACTGTAATAAGATGTGATATCACCGCTCCTCTTATATCACCTGTACTGTAATAAGATGTGATATCACCGCTCCTCTTATATCACCTGTACTGTAATAAGATGTGATATCACCGCTCCTCTTATATCTCCTGTACTGTAATAAGATGTGATATCACCGCTCCTCTTATATCTCCTGTACTGTAATAAGATGTGATATCACCGCTCCTCTTATATCACCCTGTACTGTAATAAGATGTGATATCACCGCTCCTCTTATATCACCTGTACTGTAATAAGATGTGATATCACCGCTCCTCTTATATCACCTGTACTGTAATAAGATGTGATATCACCGCTCCTCTTATATCACCTGTACTGTAATAAGATGTGATATCACCGCTCCTCTTATATCACCTGTACTGTAATAAGATGTGATATCACCGCTCCTCTTATATCCCCCTGTACTGTAATAAGATGTGATATCACCGCTCCTCTTATATCTCCTGTACTGTAATAAGATGTGATATCACAGCTCCTCTTATATCTCCTGTACTGTAATAAGATGTGATATCACCGCTCCTCATATCTCCTGTACTGTAATAAGATGTGATATCACCGCTCCTCTTATATCACCCTGTACTGTAATAAGATGTGATATCACCGCTCCTCTTATATCTCCTGTACTGTAATAAGATGTGATATCACCGCTCCTCTTATATCTCCTGTACTGTAATAAGATGTGATATCACCGCTCCTCTTATATCACCCTGTACTGTAATAAGATGTGATATCACCGCTCCTCTTATATCTCCTGTACTGTAATAAGATGTGATATCACCGCTCCTCTTATATCTCCTGTACTGTAATAAGATGTGATATCACCGCTCCTCTTATATCTCCTGTACTGTAATAAGATGTGATATCACCGCTCCTCTTATATCTCCTGTACTGTAATAAGATGTGATATCACCGCTCCTCTTATATCTCCTGTACTGTAATAAGATGTGATATCACCGCTCCTCTTATATCTCCCTGTACTGTAATAAGATGTGATATCACCGCTCCTCTTATATCACCTGTACTGTAATAAGATGTGATATCACCGCTCCTCTTATATCACCTGTACTGTAATAAGATGTGATATCACCGCTCCTCTTATATCCCCTGTACTGTAATAAGATGTGATATCACCGCTCCTCTTATATCTCCTGTACTGTAATAAGATGTGATATCACAGCTCCTCTTATATCTCCTGTACTGTAATAAGATGTGATATCACCGCTCCTCTTATATCTCCTGTACTGTAATAAGATGTGATATCACCGCTCCTCTTATATCTCCTGTACTGTAATAAGATGTGATATCACCGCTCCTCTTATATCTCCTGTACTGTAATAAGATGTGATATCACAGCTCCTCTTATATCTCCTGTACTGTAATAAGATGTGATATCACCGCTCCTCTTATATCTCCTGTACTGTAATAAGATGTGATATCACCGCTCCTCTTATATCTCCTGTACTGTAATAAGATGTGATATCACCGCTCCTCTTATATCACCCTGTACTGTAATAAGATGTGATATCACCGCTCCTCTTATATCTCCTGTACTGTAATAAGATGTGATATCACCGCTCCTCTTATATCACCCTGTACTGTAATAAGATGTGATATCACCGCTCCTCTTATATCTCCTGTACTGTAATAAGATGTGATATCACAGCTCCTCTTATATCTCCTGTACTGTAATAAGATGTGATATCACCGCTCCTCTTATATCTCCTGTACTGTAATAAGATGTGATATCACAGCTCCTCTTATATCTCCTGTACTGTAATAAGATGTGATATCACCGCTCCTCTTATATCTCCTGTACTGTAATAAGATGTGATATCACCGCTCCTCTTATATCACCCTGTACTGTAATAAGATGTGATATCACCGCTCCTCTTATATCACCTCTGTAATAAGACTATCCCTGTACTGTAATAAGATGTGATATCACGCTCCTCTTATATCCCCCTGTACTGTAATAAGATGTGATATCACAGCTCCTCTTATATCTCCTGTACTTTAATAAGATGTGATATCACCGCTCTCTCTTATATCTCCTGTACTGTAATAAGATGTGATATCACAGCTCCTCTTATATCTCCTGTACTGTAATAAGATGTGATATCACCGCTCCTCTTATATCTCCCTGTACTGTAATAAGATGTGATAATCTACCTCTTCTCTTATATCTCTGTACTGTATTAAGATGTGATA